>NC_134691.1:323323502-323581002 GCF_050947455.1 Rhinoderma darwinii
TGTAGGGGAAGCAGAGCTTGTACGAGCGCTGCGGCCCCTTCAAAACAGCTGATCGGCGCGGATCACTTTAAGTTTAAACCACTTTAATTTGTTAAAATCGGACAACCCCTTTAAGTCTTTCAAACAGTCCCTCAGATTTCTAATTCTACCATTGGACTGATCCCTAAACATGTTACTTTCTTATAGCCAACGCTAGCACCCATCACCCTGGCCCACTTTACATGGCAAGGCAATAGTTAATAGACATGACTAGCTACTTGCAATCTTAAGGCCAGGATCACACACACAGTTTTGATGCAGTTTTTGGATCAGTTTTTTTTTAGCCAAACACAGGAGTGGACATAGCCGAAAGGAGATGCATCAGTCTTTTCTTTATACCTTTCCTTCCTTTTGGATCCACTTCTGCCTTTGGCAAAAAAAAAACTGACAACAACTACATCAAAACTATGTGTGTGATCATGGCCTTAGAATTTCCATTCCGCTGTATATGACTGTACAGAGTTCTTTTGATCTTGTGGTTACTTGAAGTTCCTGCGTGCAAATTAATTCCAGATTCTTACAAGATTGGAGCATGCCATGTGTTAAAAATAAAATCCAAAAATATTCAGATTTGAGATGGTTTTCATTCAGACAAGCGAGCCCTGGCATGAATGACTCATTTCTTCTCGTTTTTTTTGTGTTCTGGAAAAAATCTGAGGACCACACCCTGCCAGCTCAGAGCAATGTGACTTTAGCTGTTAGTAATGTCTAATAAAGCGTGTTTTGTGCTCGACCACCAGCTCAATCAGAGCGATACGCCTGGATAAAATCAGAGGCATGGGGATATAAAGAGGGAACTCCCTGCACATTGAAGACAGAGGCAGCGCTTAAAGAGGCTCTGTCACCAGATTTTGAAACCCCTATCTGCTATTGCAGCAGATCGGCGCTGCAATGTAGATTACAGTAACGTTTTTAAAAACGAGCATTTTTGGCCAAGTTATGACCATTTTTATATTTATGTAAATGAGGCTTTCTAAAGTACAACTGGGCGTGTTTAACGTTAAAGTACAACTGGGCGTGTATTATGTGTGTTACATGGGGGCGTGTTTACTTGTTTTACTAGCTGGGCGTTGTGACGAGAATTATCATCCACTTCTCTTCAGAACGCCCAGCTTCTGGCAGTGCAGACACACAGCGTGTTCTCGAGAGATCACACTGTGATGTCACTCACTTCCTGCCCCAACGCCGATGCTGCTGCAGAATCAACTGTAGCCTCTGGTGCCGATGTGTCCTCGCTCGTCCGACACGATGCAGGACCTGGGGCAGGAAGTGAGTGACGTCACAGTGTGATCTCTCGAGAACACGCGGTGTCTGCACTGCCAGAAGCTGGGCGTTCTGAAGAGAAGTGGATGATAATTCTCGTCACAACGCCCAGCTAGTAAAACAAGTAAACACGCCCAGATGTATATACACAATACACGCCCAGATGTACACACACAAGACACGCCCAGTTGTACTTTTACTGTAAACACGCCCAGTTGTACTTTACATAAATATAAAAATGGTCATAACTTGGCCAAAAATGCTCGTTTTTAAAAAAAAAACAAAACGTTACTCTTATCTCCATTGCAGCGCCGATCTGCTGCAATAGGAGATAGGGGTTGCAAAATCTGGTGACAGAGCCTCTTTAACAGGAGCAGAAAGAAGGCAGACCGGGCCTGCATTAGGCCCCCGGGCTGCCATGACAGCCATCGGCACCCCGCGATTGTGTCGCAGGAGGCCAATGGGTTGTCAGATGGGGTTACCCCTCTTTCTAACGGCTTAGATATCGCGGTCACTTTTGACCTCCGCATCTATGTGGTTAAAAGGCCAGGATCAGAGCGATCTCTGTTAGAGGCCGTTAGTGCGAGGTGTCAGCTGTAATGCACAGCTGACACCCGCAGCGTATGGAGCGGGCTCAGCGCGTGAGCCAGCTTCATACTAAAACCCCCAAACCAGGATGTGTAGTTAAGTCCAGGTGCATGAAGGGGTTAAAGAGGACCTGTCACCTCTCCTGACATGTCTGTTTTAATAAATACTTGTATTGCCTAATGAAATAATTCTGGTGCATATTTTCTTAGAAATTTATGTTGTAATGTTCCTCTATTATTCCTCCTACAAATTTATAAATAAATTGACATCTGGATGTTACCAGTTGGGGGTGTGTCCCTACACAGTCTGACACTGTCCAATCAGTGTCGATAGAGTGAGATTGTGTAGGGACACACCCCTTTGCCAAGGTGAATTGTAACCCCCAGTTGTCAATTTATTCTGAATTTTCCAGAAGGAATAACAAGGCAACAATTGTGTTGTGTACGTGTGCGTGTGTGTGTACGTGTGTGAGTGTGTGTGGGGGGGGGGGGTCGACAGGCTGTTGCAGTGGGCCGTCCCCTCTTTCTAGCGGCTTAGTGGTTACATATTATTTATAGACACGTCAATGGGAGGTTTCCACTGATGTCTATTATATACATTTTACTGTAATTCAAGTTATTTGAATGATATGGTATTTATGTGGTAAGGGTGTGCGAAGGGTTTTTGTCTTCTGATTAATTTTTAATAGGGTTCATACAAGAGACAAGGCCAGTGTTGTGGATAGAATAAGGGGCCCTGTAGCATAGATTGAAATAGGCACCTCATTATGATGCCGGATTTTGCCATCCAGGACAAAAGGGCCTGGTGTTTGTTTTGCCCATCATACCCATTCCATGACCCTTTGGCGAATTCCCCAACTGCTAACAACGCTATACTCTGTAAATGGAAGTTCTGCACTGGCACTCGCCACCCAATAGCAAAGGGGATGAGACCAACCAAGACTGGGTCCTATAGCAAATGCATGACCTGTCTGTATTGGACGTATGACATTGGAAAAGGCTGCACTTTTAGGCTGGGTTCACACGAGCATGTTACGTCCGTAAAGAACGGAACGTATTTCGGCCGCAAGTCCCAGACCGAACACACTACAGGGAGCCGGGCTCCTAGCATCATAGTTATGTACGATGCTAGGAGACCCTGCCTCTCCGTGGAACTACTGTCCCGTACTGAAAACATGATTACAGTACGGGACAGTTGTCCCGCAGCGAGGCAGGGACTCCTAGCATCGTACATAACTATGATGCTAGGAGCCCGACTCCCAGCACTGTGTTCGGTCCGGGACTTGCGGCCGAAATACGTTCCGTCCTTTACGGACGTAACATGCTGGTGTGAACCCAGCCTTATGTTCACACGCAAAATCAAAAACTGCTAAAAATGATGGAGTTGTTTTCGAGAGAAAACAGTCTCTGACTTTCAGGTGTTTTTGGAGCCGAAAACTTTTTTTTTGAGGAGTTTTTTTGGAGCTGTTTTTGGAACTGTTTTTCCATTGACACAATAAAAAACAGCTCTAAAAATGGCTCAACAGGTGACATGCTCCTTTCTACGGGGAGTCGTTTTACGCGCCGACATTTAAAACAGCGGCGTAAAAAAAAAACTCTCGCCTGAACTAAACGCCATATTTGCCATTGAATTCAACGGGCAGATGTTTGTAGGCGTTTAGCTAGCGTTTTTCAAGGCGTATTTCGAGGCGTTTATGACCCGTAATACGCCTGAAAACTCTGCGTGTGAACATACCTTTAGGCTTTCATCACACATATCTTTTTGAGGCTTTATTTTTTTTTTTTGCTAAGAAGCACATTAAAAATAATTGCATTTTTTTTAAACTATTTCTTTGTGCCGTTTTTTTCCTATTCATTACATTTAGAACATACGTCTTTTCATGGCATTTTTCAAGTCTTATAGAGAAGCCTATGGGGAAAACACTGGGAAAAAAATCCATACCTAGAGCCAGCTGCGTCACTGACCCCCAAAAAAAGCACCTCAAGCATTGTTTGTAGTGTGTTTTATATTTCATTATACGCTTTCATCTAACATATGGTTGCAGCATTTTTGGCCCAAAAAAAAAAAGCCGGAAAATTACCCAGGAAAAACATCACATGTGAATGGTGTGAAATCACCCTTATAAGCTGCAGACTAAAAGGTTTACTGTACCTTTAAATATTTATTAAAGGCAAAGTGTCACAAGTTACCAATTTCTATCTTGTGACGTAGGAACTGTATGGTGTAATAAAATATTTGATGTGTTTGTTGTCAGTAGTACGCAGCCCCTCGCTGCCATGGACAGTGATGTCTGTGTATCGGAGGTATCTATGGATATGAGGCTCTGTATACTAGCGTACACGTGGTCAGGAGGAAACGGTTTAAATAGTGTATGCTGAGAACAAGAGTGAAAACACTGTTTTTGTGGTTGTTGCTAAGGAACAATCAAACAAATACAGAATTATTTTTCCTATTAGATACACATATGCAAAAAGCTAAACTTCCTTTAATTTGGCCTCAATGGGACTTTATGGATGTCAGATTATGGTACGGACATAGTAAAGTTAAATAAATATTTTAAAGAGAAGTTCTGGTTTGGTGTCAATTTACATATATTAGAGAATAAAGGGTTGTCTGCTTTGAATAATCCCTTTTTGTTAGACGGGACCCCTGATAATAATCTGACTACTGGATGGGACCCCTAGCGATCAGCTGTAATCTGTGGGGGAATGTGGCAGCAAGTGTTACATTTTCCTGCAGTGCCACCACAGGGGAAATGGAGAATTACACAGGTCCCATTCAAATCAACAGACTGTTAATGTAATGCCCGGATATGCTGGGTCCTCCAGAGTAAGTGATGTTCTTTGTAGCTGCTCTCCGTTCTGGCTAATAGATTTTGGTCCTAAACAGTGGATTCTCCTCTATTAACTCAGAATTCCCTAATAGAATACATGAAAATACTTTTTCTAAACACAACAACCCCTTAATATTGAACTTGCCCCATATACAAGTTGGTGTGATTACAATAATAGAGCATAGTAGCGGTGGGGCAATCATATTGAATGGAGTGAAGTGAGATTCCTTAAGGCTGATCATGGCCGCCTAATCACAGAATACCGGCTGCATTACAGAGTGCACGGCACAAAATCCCTCATACTACCGAAACCCAAAAAATTATGGGGAACGTTTATCAAAATTGCTCTACTTTTCATTTGCAGCAGTTTTGATAAATCCCCCCAACGTGTATTTTTGCCCTGGTTGTCCCAAGATTACGACCACTCACAAGAATATCATACAAATGTGAGAGATGGGGCATATAACACACTACCGCAGAGGCCAGAACGCACAACAAACTCCAAATGTGAACTGTGCCTTAGTGCATTTTCATCTAATGGAGGGTTGCCACCAGGTTAGTGAACCTCTGGGCCAGCCGTTATTAACACCAGGAGGCCGATGAGAGTAACTTTTTGAATTACCAGACTATAGGAAAACTCAGTTGTTATACCATGGTTTCCTTAGTAGACTTATAAATCAAAAATAGAGTGCAATGCCATGATCTTTACCATGTGATACTGGGCTTTTACATTGCCATGCTCTTCTCTTTACAATTTTTCCAAAATGTTTAGGAGGCATGAGCAGAATATAATGTATTGATTGTAGCCAGTAAAGGGAGCAATCACAAACAATAGTACAATGGGGCAAAAGCAAATTCTTAATATATTCTCATATTTTAACCGTACGGTATTCTAAAAAATACTAAAAATTCTTCGAATGGTGGATCTGGTTAGGGTTCGGCATTCTGGTTAGGGTTCAGCTCGGATTGAATGGTAATAATAAATTTTGTAAATCAGTATTTATTCCTTTTCAGCTTTATGATGGACCTAATAACCAAGCCAGACTTATCGGGACTTACTGTAAAGATCAGTTGCCTCCAGATGGCGCTACCAATGGTACAAGCCTTCATGTTGTCTTCCAGACCGACAGTATGGGTACACATCGAGGATTTCAGCTATTATGGAACATCAATGGTAAGACCAGTTTATAAAGATTATTCTTCATTTACATATCCAGCCATCGCAGTTCGCCATAGATACTGTATCCATTTACATTGCTTCCTGACCTTACCTCAGAGATTATATTATTGCTGTTTGCACATGTCCTGTATCCATAGGAAAATTAGATTAGAGCCACTGTCAGTAAACAGCCACTCTATTCTGTCAGCATTTGTTGGTTAAGGGTAGCACTGAGACAAACTTTGCAAGATTTAAAGAAATTGTCTCATCTCGAACCCCTTCTCTAAATAGCGACCAGCTGAATAGGTCTGACATCTGAAACCCTGGCGATCCCCAGGAGAAGCTTTGAGCGCTACCCATTTCTCCTACAGTGGCCACTGCTGGAGAAATGTGGTATTACGTGGCAACCATGTAATACATGGTCACACTGACTCCTCTCTGCTCTCTATAATGCTCATATTCCCTAATAGCCATATACGTACAGGGGTTGTTCTAATGAGATAACTCCTTTAAATTGCACCCCTGTACTACTCATAGTATAAATGATATCCCAAGGTGGAGCTTAGCTTTTAATAAATGGAATAGTAACATATTATTAGTTTTCTGGCACAAGAAAACATACGTTTATTACAAATTTCTTGAATTTCATTTAGTTACTGATTCCTGCCATGTGTGAATAAATGGAAACAAAGGAACGTTTGAAAAGATTTGTATTTCCTTCAATGTTTCTAATTAGATATAATAAATGTAGCAGAGCTGATTTTGTCGTCTAGCACAGTGGGTCGTAATATCACATTGGTTTTTGTGTTTTTTTCCATGGGACTGATGTTAATTACATTGTTTTGCTTATAATACAATACAGAGCCAGAGAATCTATGGAAATATTATTTCAGTATTAGACATTTTTAAAAGTGTATGTTTATGTGTTTAGCTTTTCTCTGCGCTGATATTTTCTCAGTATTTTCTGTCCACTATTGCCAGGAAAAGTCATAGGCCTGTCAGGGGAATAACAAATATATAGGTGAGATATAAGAGAACAAAGTAATGATGGATAGATGAGATAATATAGATAAGATAAGAAGACAGACAGCTATGACACAGACAGACAGCTATGAGGCAGACCGACAGACAGACAGACAGATATGAGACAGACAGATAGACATGAGACAGATGATAGATAGATAGATAGATAGATAGATAGATAGATAGATAGATAGATAGATAGATAGATAGATAGATAGATAGATAGATAGATATGAGATAGATAGATATGAGATAGATAGATATGAGATAGATAGATATGGGATAGATAGATAGATAGATAGATAGATAGATAGATAGATAGATAGATAGATAGATAGATATGAGATAGATAGATATGAGATAGATAGATATGAGATAGATAGATAGATGATAGATAGATAGATAGATAGATAGATAGATAGATAGATAGATAGATAGATAGATAGATAGATAGATAGATAGATAGATAGATAGATAGATATGAGATAGATAGATATGAGATAGATAGATAGATAGATAGATATGAGATAGATAGATATGGGATAGATAGATAGATAGATAGATAGATAGATAGATAGATAGATAGATAGATAGATAGATAGATAGATAGATAGATAGATAGATAGATAGATAGATAGATATGAGATAGATAGATATGAGATAGATAGATAGATAGATAGATAGATAGATAGATAGATAGATAGATAGATAGATAGATAGTGTAGAAAGACCCTAAGGGTATGTTCACACGGCTTATTTACGGACGTAATTCGGGCGTTTTACACCTCGATTTACGTCCGCATATGCGCCTCGATAGCGTTGGGAAACATCTGCCCATTCATTTGAATGGGTTTTACGATGTTCTGTTCAGACGGTCATTTTTTTACGCGCCGCTGTCAAAAGGTGGCGCGTAAAAAAGACGCCCGCGACAAAGAAGTGCCTGTCACTTCTTCAGACGTAATTGGAGCCGTTTTCCATTGACTCGATGGAAAAGCCGCTCCAATTACGTCCGTAATGGACGCAGCGAAATAGCGCCTCAACATGCCATGACGTCTGAAATTACGGAGCTGTTTTCTCCTGAAAACAGCCCCGTAATTTCATCCGTTACGGACGCTGCCGTGTGAACATACCCTAACAAAGCCAGAGAAATAGGCTCCTACATAAAACATAAAAAAAAAAAAAGAATACAAAAAGCAAAGCCAGCTGTTACATGTCTCTCGTCACATTGTACTCTGCCCGGCTTCCACAGACTACAATTCGCTGAGTGAAAAATTTCCGGATATTTATCTAAAAATAGGGATATCAGTCCAGCTGATGTCATTTCACACACCAGGCAACGGAAATGGAAGTCAGTTTTCCGTAATAAAGATACAAGTGAAGGAGACGCAGGTGCTGGCGTGCTGAATGATGTCATTACGAAAGAAGACACAATTAACAGCACAAGTATACGGAGAAATAATGACACAAATCATTCATTTCACAATAAGAATTTTTGCAAATAATTTGTTTACGATTTGTTTTTTATATATTTTAATATTAAATATTATAATTTTTATTTCATTTCTAAACAATGTTACAATCATTCCAGTTGTCTTCGCTTTTGATTTTTTAAATCTTAAAATCAACGATGGCGTGGTCTATAAAGAAAAGGATAAGGCCTTGTTCACACATTGCAATTCTGCATTGATTTTTACGCCCAAAAACAGGAACGGAACCTAAACAGAAGAAATATATAAAGGGTCTCCTCTCATAGATCCAATTCTGGTTTTGGCTTAAAAAATGCATGCAAAATCTGCATCAAATATGCACTGTGTGAACAAGAGCTGAGGCTGGATTCCTAGATTGCATATTTGTTGCAGATTTTGTTGTAGAGTTTCTAGCCAAAGACAGGAGTGGATCAAGGAGTTAGGACAAGTATAAGTTCTTCTTTTATATTTCCCATTCCTTTTGTAATCACTTCCGGCTTTGGCTCAAAAATCTGCAACAAATACACAATGTGTGAATCCAACTTAAGGCTAAGTTCACACGGTATTTAAGTTGAGGCTGAAAAATCAAACGCTAAGGCCACGTTCAGATGTGGCGGAATTGTTGTTGAATTCTGCTGCGGACAGTCCACTGTGGAATTCTGCAGCAGCCGTTTTTAAAGTTTTTAACATTTGTATTCTCAACAGTGGCACAACTACCGCTGTAGCAGCAGTAGCGGCTGCTACGGGGCCCGCGGCATGAGGGGGCCCGTGTCGCCCGCCGGCACAGGCCCCCACCATGGCCGGAGGCTCCGCTAGCAGCCGCTATGGCTGCTACAGCGCGATGCCACTGAACACTACGGCAGAGCAGGGAGGTATCTCCCCGCTCTGCCATTAAACAAAAGACATGTATCCCCTATCCACAGGATATACACAGGACAGGGGATACATGTGTGATCGCTGACAGCGATAGGGAGAACGGGGGACTGAAAGTCCCCTGAAGTTCTCCATCACAAACCTCGGACTTCCGTAGAAATGAATGGAGCGCCGGTATCGCTTGTGCGCATGCGTGACCAGCGCTCCTTTCATTTTTATTGAGCTGCGCAGACGCCAGAAGTCAGAGGTTAGTCATGGAGAACTTGTGGGGAATTTCGGTCCCCCGTTCTCCCTATCGCTGCCAGCGATCACACATGTATCCCCTATCCTGTGGAGAGGGGATACATGTCTTTTGTAGGACACACTGTAGGTCGGATTTTTTGGGGGGGTTGGGGCTGCATGGCGTTACCTACGAGGGGGCTGTATAGCATTATCTACAGGGGGGCTGTATAGCGTTACCTACAGGGGGGCTGTATAGCGTTACCTACAGGGGGGCTGTATGGCGTTACCTACAGGGGGGCTGTATGGCGTTACCTACAGGGGGCTGTATGGCGTTACCTACAGGGGGGGCTGTATAGTGTTACCTACAGGGGGGCTGTATTGCGGTACCTACAGGGGGGCTGTATGGCGTTATCTACAGGGGGGGCTGTATGGCGTTATCTACAGAGGGGGCTGTATGGTGTTATCTACAGGGGGGACTCTGTATGGCGTTATCTACAGAGGGGTCTGTATAGCGTTACCTACCAGGGGGGGTCTGTATGGCGTTATCTACAGGGGGGTTTGTATGGCGTTATCTACAGGGGGGGTTCTGTATGGCGTTATCTACAGGGGGGACTCTGTTTGGCGTTATCTACAGGGGAGCTGTATGGAGTTATCTACAGAGGGAGCTGTATGGCGTTATCTACAGGGGGGGCTGTAAAAAAAGGCACTATCTACAAGGGGGGGGTTGTGTGACACCCAGGGGAGGGGGGGCCCCAGTCAAAAGTTTGCTATGGGGCCCAGTCTTTCCTAGTTACGCCCCTGATTCTCAAATATGCAAATGTTGGTGGAGATTCGTTGTGTAATTGCCCCGAATCTGCACCAACATTTGCAGCGGAAAGATTGTGCCACGTGTTTACATGGCCTAAATCTGCCTCCAAAATGCAAACTGATTTTTAAGCGGATTTGTGCACTATTTATTTATTTTTATTTTTTTAAAAGCCCACTGGGGGGTTTGATTTTGAGCATTAAAATCAGCACCTCATTTTAGGTGCTTTTCAGTGCACAAAACAGCGCCGATAGCATTTGGCGCCGTTTTTTCAGCTCCTAATTGATTTCAATAGGAATTTTCAGGCAGATTCAGCACCTACAAAGGTCAGAAAAATAATATCAACTACATGCGCTGATTCCCATTGAAAACAATGAGAGGCAAAATAGAAACGTTTTCCATTCCGATTCTGACACTGAAAAAGCAACGGAATCATTTTGCCAAAAAAAGCAGTGTGAACAAGGCCTAAGGCAGCATGTTTGGGTACTGGAGAGGGCGTGCTTGGGTTGTTCCAGGTTAGACTTGGGAGAATTGTTTTAGCATTTTAATTGAGTCTCTCTGTTTAGCCTTTTACTTAATATGATCTGCAATGATGTAAACATGTGCCAGATTATCACATTTTCTGGATTATTGGATGCCAGAAAAAGGAGTTACATATAATCTATATACCGCCCAACATTTTAAGGCCAGGATCAGACACACAGTTTTTGTGGCATTTTTGGCTCAGCTTTTTTGAGCCAAAGCCAGAAGTGGATCGAAAGGAAAGGAAAGGTTTAAATAAAAGACTGATACATCATCTTTCTTATGTGTCCACTACTGTGATTGGCTCAAAAAACGAAGCCAAAAACTGTCTCAAAAACCGTATAAGAACTGTGTGTGTAATCCTGGCCTAATCCCCATTTATGGGACATTTTAAGATCCACCCAGATGACAATCCCACGAAAAACGGGACGATTATGAGATATATATATGTACACACAATGGATATAAAAAGTCTACACACCCCTGTTAAAATGGCAGGTTTTGGTCATTTTACAAAATCAGTCCAAGATAAATCATTTCAGAACATTTTCCACCTTTAATGTCTCCTTGTCTCCTATAATCTGTACAATTGTATTGAAAATCAAACTGAAATCTTTTAGTGTGGAAAAATAAAAATAAATTATAAAAATTATGTGGTTGCATAAATCTGCACACCCTTAAACTAATACTTTGTTGAATTACCCTTTGACTTTTTAACAGCATTCAGTCTTTTTGGGTAGAAGTCTATCAGCATGGCACATCTTGACTTGGCAATTGTTGCCCACTTTTCCTTGCAAAAGCGCTATAAGGCTATGTTCACATGGGGTATTTTGCCGAGTTTTTTGACGCGGATACCGCGTCGCAAAACTCGGCACAAACGGCCCGAGAACGCCTCCCATTGATTTCAATGGAAGGCGTCGGCGTCTTTTTCCCGCGAGCAGTAAAACTGCCTCGCGGGAAAAAGAAGCGACATGCCCTATCTTCGGGCGCTTCCGCCTCTGACCTCCCATTGACTTCAATGGGAGGCAGAGAAAGCGTATTCCGCTCTGTTTTATGCCCGCGGCGCTCAATGGCCGCCGGCGAAAAACGGCGCGAAAATCGGCGTGCAGGGAGAGGAAAATCTGCCTCAAAGTTCCAAACGGAATTTTGAGGCAGATATTCCTCCCCCAAAATACTCCGTGTGAACATAGCCTAAATCTGTCAGATTGAGAGGGCATCTTATTTTGACAGCCCTCTTCAGGTCGCACCACAGATTTTCAATGGGATTCAGGTCTAGGCTCTTGCTGGGCTGTTCCAAAACGTTGATCTTCTTCAAGTGAGGCCATTCTTTTGTTGATTTGGAGGTTCTGCTGTGGGTCGCTGTCGTGCTGAAAGGTGAAATTCCTCTTCATCTTCAGCTTTTTAGCAGAGGCCTGCAGGCTTTGTTCCAATATTGACTGATATTTGGAGCTGTTCATAATTCCCTCCACCTTGACTAAAGCCCCAGTTCCAGCTGCAGAAAAACAGCCCCAAAGAATAATGCTGCCTCCACCACGCTGCCCCCAGCATTCTCCATAATGCTGCCTCCACCATGCGTCACTGTGGGTATGGTGTTCTTTTGGTGATGTGCAGTGTTGGCTTTGTGCCAAACACACCTTTTGGAATTATGGCTAAAAAGTTCAACCTTGGTCTCATCAAACCATAACAGGTTTTCCCACATGCTTTTGGCAGACTTGATGTAGGTCTTTGCAAAACATAGCCGGGCTTGGATGTTTTTCTTTGTTACAAAAGGCTTCCGTCTTACCACCCAAACATATGAAGGATACGGGAGATTGTTGTCACATGCACTACACAACCAGTACCTGCCAGAAAGTCATGCAGCTCCTTTAATGTTTCTGTATGCCTCTTGGTAGCCTCCCGGACCAATTTTCGTCTTGTCTTTTCATCAAGTTTTGAGGGACGTCCAGTTTTTCTTAATGTCATTGTTGTGCCTAATGTAATCCACTTCTTGATGACTGTCTTCACCTAGTTCCATGGTATATCTAATACCTTGGAAATTCTTTGGTACCCTTCTCCAGACTGATGCCTTTCAACAATCAGATCCCTTTGATGTGTTGCAAACTCTTTACGGACAATGGCTTTTGCTTTCACATTTAACAAAAATTTCAGGAAAATCCTAAAAGAACAGCTGAACTTTATATGGGGTTACTCAGACTCACTTTAAATAATGGCAGCTCTGTACTGACTACTATTTAACATGAGTTTAAATGTGATTGGCTAATTCTGAACACAACCACATCCCCAATTATAAGAGGGTGTTCACACTTATGCAACCACGTTATTGTAGTTTTGTTTTTTATATTTTCCCCCCGCTAAATGATTTTAGTTTGTTTCTCAATAGAATTGTACAGATTATGGGTCATATTAAAGGTGGAAAAAGTTCTGAAATGATTCATCTTTTACAGATTTTTTGACATGACAAATACCTGTCATTTTAACATTGGTGTGTAGACTTTTTATATCCACTGTATGTGTATATATATATATATATATATATATATAGAGAGAGAGAAGCGTAGAACACAGCAACGGCACCAGGACTTCAAAGTAGATGAAAAAACGTTTATGTCATGTTTGGAATGGACATTTATTGAGCGTATATGTGTTAGTCCATTTAGAAATAGCATGGATCTAAAATAATTGTTTGGGTGGACGTTATAGTTCTTATACTGTGGTTGTCTGTATTTCCTCTTTTGGTATCTATATTCATTTCTGTTCTAATGTGGGCCTATCATGACGCATACTGTCTTATTTTGACAGATGCGTTTTGTTCCTTTCCCTCCCTTATCTAGATAGATTGGGAATATTTTATCCCTGTTGGAGGATTTTTCTATAATATAAAATCTGTATTTTGCCCCATTAGTGATTATAGTCAAAATTACATTTAGTAAATAGGACATGTATATCCAGGTCTTTTCCGCTAGGGGGCGGCAAACCACACTGCCTATATTGGTTCGTATCTATGGTGATTATGGTCCAAAACCCAGGTAATGTTCTGGGGGATGGACAATATAAACCAGGATACGAACTTCATCCAAGTATAGATCTAGTGCTTTCACTAGCATTCCCCGCTCTATATGTTATTCAAAATCCCGGCTGGCGCGTGCGCAGAAGAGGTGGAACGCATGTTCCGTCATGGCGCATGCGCAGTGGGGTCTCTGATGTTGGATGCGTTCCACCGGACTTAATATCCGGTGTGGACGCCATCTTGGGACATGCGCAGTAGACACACACGAGTGTGTCAGGCGCATTTCTCTATTTTGTGCATGACTGAACGGCTTACAGTAAGTACACTACCACTTAAACATAATGAGCTTCTGCCTGCTTCCAATTATCCCTTATTGCTCCAACTTACAGTGTTTTTTATTATTGTCACCACACCATGCATATATATTGAATGGTTCTAATAGGTTTTACAATGGAAGGATTATGTGCACTTTGTGAATGTTTTTCTATAACATTAATATACACTTTTGTACATGTTTTGATGGAATTATGCATTTTATTGCTTTATTAGTGATGTATGTATGCTCCTCCTATAAATACTTGGCACTTTGTTTAGTTTTTTATGGCTTGAGAAAGGTTCCTGTTGAACCGAAACGTTGCTGTACTGAGGTGAATAAATCCACTTTTTGCTTTCATCTACTTTGAAGTCCTGGTGCCGTTGCTGTGTTCTACGCTTCTCTCTATTCTTTTGGGGAATTGATTCACCCCCAGGTAACGAGCACATGGCCTAATTTTTTGGTAACCACTGGAGTGCTGTGTTCATCTACCATTGGACTGTATATACATATATATATATATATATATATATATATATATATATATATATACAGTGTCGTGGCAGGTGGGCTCACACAATTTGATCAAAATGTGCGCTAAGAACCTCCCTATTATAAGTAGATTTATCATTAATGCATACTTATTTATATTTAGTGGCTTAGGTGGCATTAGTGTTCACAGTGGGCTGTCGCCATTTTCTTGTGTGCTATATATATATATATAAAATTTGTGGCTACTTCATAGCATTGTATAGCAGATTAGAGCTAGGGGGACACAGAAATCTCTTTGGTTCTCATAGTTACCCTATCTACTGTATGTATAACAGAAGCAGTTACTGGAAAAGAAAAGCACATGCCATTCATTTCCTCTTTGAAACGCTTGCCCACGTAGTTTGATATAACTGCGGTGAACACCCAGCAATCAAATCTTTACTACTTGCTGTGAAATTGTACCTATCACTGAGTGAGAAAGTGCTTATTACTGTACTTTACTAAAAACTATACTTTGCTGCGGAGCCCACATGAAATAAGAGCCCGGCGTGACTCATAGACTTGTACAATCCGCGGTGATTGCGGACATTACCAAGTAAAACTGGAGTACTACAGACTTCTGGAAATAATCTATTTATTGACTGGTATCTAAGCAACAAGTTCTGAGCTAGACGTTTGAGGTCATATCCCTGGGGATCTCCCAAATTCTTCAGACCCTTTTTCATGCTGAATATAATATAGAAGGGGAACACATGAGGTAGCTAATTTTCTGTAGTTCTGCATTGTGGTTCCTCAATGTTTTCTGCTAAATTGTGAAATATATTAAGTAGAAAGGTCTATCCAATGAGTATGATTAGAGGTTACACTTGGTCGGTTTTATTAACTTTTTGTTTTAGGACTTTAATGTGCCAAAACAAAGATGTAGCAGGGGTCTGGGCCTCATGACAAGACAAAAATTTGACTCCAGTGAGGGGATCACCCAGAGTTTGATTAAGGGTAAGGCTTCGTTCACATCTGCGTCGGGACTCATGGGTTCCATCGGACCTTTCCGGTAGGGGAACCCATGAATGGAATCCGAACTGAATCAAACGGAAACTGCAGGTTTCTGTTTGCATCACCATTGATTTCAATGGTGACGGATCCGGTGCAAATGGTTTCCGTTTGTCACCGTTGTTTAAGGGTTTCATTGTTTTGACGGAATCAATAGTGCAATCCACTATGGTATAGGTTCCGGCAAAACAACGGAAACCTTACACAACGGTGACAAACGGAAACCATTTGCACCGGATCGGTAACCATTGAAATCAATGGTGATGCAAACAGAAACCTATGGTTTCCATTTGTTTCAGTTTGGATTCTGTTCATTGGTTCCCCTGACGGAGTGGTCCGATGGAATCCATGAATGGAGTACTGACGCAGATGTAAACGAAGCCTCACTGGAGCAAGTCCTGGAGCCATAAAGGGGAGAGATGATTATATGTGACAGTTTTTCAGGGTCTCTGTGCCACCTAAATAAATTGATGGCACCTTTAGTTGACACAGGTCTTGATGAATAATATACCTATTGTTTGAGGGTGAGTGTTCCTGGTGGTCTGGGAGGCTTTGAGGTTAAATATAAATATTCATAATGATCTATGATGACCAAGGGGTTAAATTGAATACCAATACTAGTCTAGTGTTTAATTATAATATTCTGGTATTTTTTGGTAGTTAAGGGGTTAATACATTTTACTCCTGGTGGCTTAGTGTCGTGAAGCAGTTCATGGAAATATCCTATGTGGTCTAGGATGTTGAAGGAGAGTATGTACAATAGTCTGGTGGTCTAGAGTGGCAAAGGGGTTAATGGAAACATCCTAGGTGGTCTAGAATGTTGAAGGAGCTAATGTAAATATCCCTGGTGGTCTAGGGTGTTGAAGAAGTTAATGGAAACATTCCCAGTGGTCTGCAGTAGTGAAGGGGTAATGGTTCCATCCCTGATGGCCTAGAGTTGCGGATGGGTTAATGTATTGTGCCTGGTAAACAGTGGGTTAGCTTGTAAAAAAAAGAGCTGAACCCTTTATCAGTCAGATCTTGTTCACCTTCTGCTCTGCAGTGATCATAGAAATCTGCACAGGGCAGGAGATAGTGAGGACTGTGCGCCTGTTGACTCCATGAGTGTGAAATGATTATTCTGCCGGAATAATAAGAAAGTGTTTTTGGAAGACCAATGCTGCCCAGCCCACTGGCTCCCTGTTGCAGGGCCCGACACATGTTTTCTACAACCCTCCGCCCCCGACAACTGATATGTGGCCCTGAGTGTCAGTTTTGCAGCATTTTATTAAGTAGTCTTTCAGTTGCTCCTTAGCAACTATACTCCACTTTATTGTGCAATGTTATATTGAAATAAGGTTATATAAGTGCATACCAATGGAATATAAACCTCATGAACATTCATAGTGGAATCAAAGCTGTAAATTTGGAATGTGGGAAAAATTACATTTTGAGTGGGAGTCCTGGAGTTATAAGAAGGAAATAGCAGCTACGATGGCTCAACTTTCCACAGTCCTTCTCCTATGAGAGCAGCTGAGTCATAATCAACATCTTCTACACCCGTCTCCATCTCATTGTGGGCACCACAAGAATGTGGCAATGATTCATACCGGACAATGGGTTTTTGTATTAAAGACTTTATAATTTACAGCCAGCGGCAACTTAAACTGGAAATAAATATGGATAATATATTAACCCTAAACTGTTACAATAAGTACCCCATAAATCATATGCGGGCAAAGTAAATCTTTTCAGATTTTTGTTTCAATCCTTGAATTCTATGTTCGATTGGTAAATGATCTTGTTTAGTTCTCCATGAAGTTGTGCTATTGTTCTATTCTGCATGGTTTTTACATCTTTAGGAGTTATCTATGTAGTAGGATGAGATGCTGAGGGGTTAAAGAGTCTTATGTAAATAAAGTTTAAAGGGTATGTTCACTTTTTTTTAGTGTTCCAATAACATATTTATTGAATCTAAAATATTAAAACGATAAGCAATTTAGCAAATAGATTTGATTAAGTATATTGTACTATTGTTTGGTTTGTATAAAGTGTCTATGCAGACCTATGTGTAACCATAGTTACAGACTACATACAAACCTGTATGTAGTCTGTTCCTGTAGTCATGTTTGTAATAACCAGCGGGTTGTGGACGCACTGGGCTACTCAATTGGTTTGACTTTGGGCCACCTCTAAGGGCGTTTTCTAAGTACCTTCCAGGTATTTTTCCTGGACTTCACTGCAGAGAGCTACCAGGTCGCATACAGACTACTACCAGGTCGCTACCGCTTGAGGTGGTCCCGCTATGAGTAGCAGCTTGCCCTGTGGACCAGGAGACAATAGTGAAGTACATCATGGATATAGACACAGGCAGATAACACCTCAGCAGGCAGGTATAGGTCTGAGGTCACAAGTTTGTAGCAAGTAGTGGATTTCAGGCTCACAGCAGGATTCAGGTTGCCAACAGGTAGTAGGCCACAGGCTCGTATCAAGTAGCCGGATCCAGACTGGTAGCAGGTGACAGGATACAGACTGGTAGCAGGTAGAGGGATCTGGCATCAGGTGACCAGGGAAGCTGCCTTAAATATGAACTGAGCATCAGGGATTGGTTGGTGATGATGGTGAATGCTCGCCCTATGAGACATTGTATGCAGAGCGGCACCAAACCGAGGGAAGAAGAGGAGCGCGGTGACAGGGAGCAGAGGCGGACATGGATCACCGAAACACATGCAGAGCGTTACAATGTTTTACTCCACTCCCTCTGTGTACCGCGGGGATGGTCCGAGCAGAAGACCTAAAGTTGTTTTACTTTAACACATGTTTTGAAAGATGGCCTCAGTGTCTTCAGGAGGGTGGTGTTCTGATTTTAATTTAACATGGCGAATGAGTCATTATTTATTCAGACTACTTATGGGAAGGATGTAGGGATAATATGAGATCACATAACTGTCAGACAGTGAGGCACGGCTATGCTCATTTAAAGAGAAGTTGCACTGGTTTAGCAGTTTCTATATAGCAAACATTCATTTAGATTGCAAAACTACAACTCTCAGTGTGTCCTTACAGCCACAGGCTAAATGAAAGTCAAATGTGCGATGTATGGCTCAAAGGTGTCCAAAAACGGGTCCAAAGACGGGCTACAATAATTGTGGAAGGTCTTAAGCCTAAAACTTATCAGAAGAGACTTAAAGCATATTTCTCATAAAGATCATTAATCTTCTATCCACAGTATAGATGAGACATGTCTGATCGGTGGGGGTCCAATCATTCCTATGTGAATAAGGAGGGACTGCGCATGCTCGGCCACCGCACCATTCTATTTCTTTAGGGCTGCCGAGCGCTGATCTCGGCTAACTTCGGAGAGTGAATGGAGTGGTGGCAAGCGCAGTCCTGCTCCATTCACATAGGGCACTCTGGGGACTCCCATTCTTGGGATTGGTGGGGCTACCAGTAGTTCAACTCCCACCAATCAGACATTTCTCACCTATACTATGGATAGGTGATAAAAGTTCTTTATGAGAAAACCCCTTTAAATAACCTAATTTATATAGCCGTGAGGAAAAGGGGGGGGGGCATAATCGAACCCTTTAAATATGTTAACGTTTTAAAAAGTTAAAAAGTCTTTGTAATATCAAACTAAACACAAGAACAAGAGGGCACAATCTGAAACCAGTTTAGGTGAAGATAAAAAATAATGGCAGAAAATATTATTTTACTGAAAGTGTCGACTGCGCTATTGATTCCATCAAAAAAACGGAACCCTTTTACAACGGTGACAAACGGAAACCGCTAGCAAATTATCCGTCACCATTGAGATCAATGGTGTTGAAAATGGAAGCTAAGGTTTTAGTTTGCCTTTCCTTTGAGGGGTTCCCCCGACGGAAAGCTCAGACAGAACCCATCAACGGAACACAACGCTGATGTGAACACAGCCTTATGTGACCCCTGGCACTCAGCTGAAATTTCTGGGGGAAAATATGTGTGGGGACTTATTTCTCCCATAATTTTACAAGGCGTGCAGAAATAAGCTATGAACAGGGTCATACATGAAATATTGGTGACCTGATATTAGACATCATAGTGACTTTTACCTCCTTATACTGGTACAAGGAGACACTTCTCCATCTCTAGAGAAGGGGGCTCAGCTCTTTCTTGACCTTCCTGTGCAGGTTCATGTTGCCCAATGGGAAGCAGGATGGGTAGAAGCTGGAGCAACTGGCGAAGATACAAAGCAGGGGCGTAGCTAGAGGGGGTGCAGCGGTAACAGTCGCACCTGGGATCCATTGCCTGAGGGTGCCCAAATGCACCTCTGCCACATACGAAGACACCAGTATTATAAATGGCACATGGTAGATTAGAACCCATTTATAGATTTTTCGTTGGGCCCCAGGAGCTTCAAGGTAAGTATAATGAAAAAAAAAACAAATACAAATAAAATGCAAATTCCACCTAAGGCTTCCTTCACATCTGCGTTGGGACTCTGTTCATGGGTTCCGTCGGAGCTTTCCGTCGGGGAAACCCATGAACGGAATCCAAACTAAAACAAATGGAAACCATAGGTGGTGATGCAAACGGAAACCTATGGTTTCCCTTTGGATTCCGTTCATGGGTTCCCCTAACGGAAAGCTCAGACGGAACCCATGAACGGAGTCCTGACGTAGATGTGAACAAAGTCTTAGACTGCACCTTCAGATATGGACCAGTTTAATGATGGCAATTGATAAATAAAATTCAGGGTACATTGACCTTATATAGTGCCCGAAACTATGTACATGCTTACATCTAAACAGTATAATAATATAATATACTCCAAATCAATGGAACTACAGCATGTGAATTCTAGTATTATACATATGATTCATCATAGTAATGACACTTGATAAACCACTAGATAAACATGTGATTGTCTTGAGATTTTTTTTAACCATAAGACACATGGCGTCTGGATTATGTTTACTGAAATATCTGATTTCCCTTTATTCTATATTTTCTACTTATGTTTTTTTTTATTCTTCTATAATTTTTCCAAATTTATTTTACCCAAAGTTGAATAGAGAAACGTATAGACACTGATATAGGCACCACAGAGCAAAAAATTGTGACATAATATAGTAGATGGGGCTAATATGCAGTCAGGCACCAGACAGACATCTTCGAAAGTTAATTCATTAAAGCAATACCCCTTTAATGAATTTACTTTCGAAGATGTCTGTCTTTAATTAACCCCTATTTGCCAATATAATAACCAGCCACTCTGGTCTTATCTCCCTGCCAGACGCCCTAAGGCTTCGTTCACATCTGCGTTGGGACTCCGTTCATGGGTTCCGTTTGCATCACAATTGATTTCAATAGCGACGGATCCAGTGCAAATGGTTTAGGTTTGTCACTGCTGTGCAAGGGTTTAGTCATTTTGACGGAATCAATACCGTAGTCCGACTGCGCTATTAATTCCGTCAAAACAATGGAACCCTTACACAAAGGGGACAAACGAAAACCATTTGCACCGGATCCGTCACCATTGAAATCAATGGGGATGCAAAGTTTGTTTTAGTTTGGTTTCCGTTCATGGGTTCCCCTGATGGAAAGCTCAGACGGAACCCATGAACGGAGTCCCGACACAGATGTGAACGAAACCTAAAGGGTGGGGGATGCAGACTTTCGGCTTGATTTCCTCACTTATCAAAGCATCTGGCAGGGGGAGCAGGGACATAAGATCAGTGTGGCAGGTTATTAGGAACGGATTGAAACAGTCTATTGTAGAAATACCTAATGTGCATTGGGTTTCAGGAGCAGGCAGCATGAAGTGTTCCCCACATAGAGTAGCTGTATTCGGTGTGTACCGCACTGAATACGGATTTTTTTCCTAGCAAGGGCCAGTAGCTGAGGATAGGGGTGGTAGTTCAGGAACAGTTTTAGAATGAAAGGAGTCTGACTTGGTTAATAAAGTTTATTGCAATATTTCTTGAAATCACCTGCCCTATACATTATTATTAAAAAAAACATTAAATGATAGTTACTTTTTAAAGTTTTCTCATTTAAACAATGCCTTTCTAAATTGAAGCTGGACCAGCAATCAGCTGATCGTTGCAGAAACCTCCTGATGGCTATACATTTCCCCTGCAGCGCTAACTGCAGGGGAAATGTGGTATTACATGCTGGCTATTCAAATGAATAGCTGAACATGTAATACATGGATGGGCCAGGTTTGCCACAGCATGAGCCGCTCTTATGCTCTAATTGAGTGGGGTCTTGAACGGTGGACTCTCCTCTATGACATCTATATGCTGTAATATGGCATATGGAAAGAAGTGTTTTTTTTAAGACAACCCCTTTAATGAATGAATTCCTCTGTTCAATGTTATAATTTCCCCCCTTACCACCATGATCACCATGCCTTATTCTAGATCCACAAAGTGGTGAAATATTTCAGATTAAATGTAATTGGTCTTTTCAGCCATACTACCGTATATAAATATAAGGGATTTTGCGTAAATTCAGCTAATTATGCAAGATTATTGGCTCTTTTCCAAGTGGTGTACACATTAATACTGGGGAATTATATAATTTGACACTGTTGCTGTATCATTTCCACAGGATGTGGCGGAGATCTGTCTGGTCCCAATGGAACATTTAGCAGTCCTGGATATCCTATGAAGTATCCAAATAACCGTGAATGTGTCTGGTATATAACCACATCCCCCGGAAGCAGCATTCAGATCAGTATTCTGGATTTTGATATAGAATACCATACATCATGTGACTATGATGTCCTGGAGGTAAGTTGTTGCTAATGATACTATATGGGATGTTTCTGTATTAATATATTGGAGTATCTGTATTGAAAATTTAAGACGGCTTCACTTACTGTATAAAATTTTTCTATAATTGCTATTCTCAGATGGTTGGTGAGACATTGTCCTATTATCAGGCCTCATGACAAGTCAATTCCTTCCTTATTTGTCATAAAAACAAAATAGAATTGGAGACTTTTCAACATGTAAGATGATGTCATTGTAGATTATGGAGATCCTCTAATTATCAGAACTGCTTGCAATATTCCAGATATGGCTTAATTCTAGGAGGAGCTTTGTTAAAAAGGGGTTATCCAGGGAGTAGGCGAAAACGGCCCACAAACATCTCTAATCACTATTATGTAACAAATGCACTGCTTTCCCAGAGTTACTCACCGATCCCCGATGTAACGCTGTATTGGTAGACAGACTTCCGGTTAGTAGGCGGGATTTATTTTCTCTGTGTGCTCAGTAAACTAAAATCCCATCATGCAATTCATTCTTCTCACTGCCGTGTATCACCGTTTAGTCAAGTTGTGGATTATATTTACTGTCCAGATAACCCCTCTAATTTCCATAACATTGGGCCTTGTATGGCAAGCTTAAAAATTGCTCATTTCTGACTGGTTACATAGTTACATAGTTACATAGTTCGTACGGTTGAAAAAAGACACATGTCCATCAAGTTGAACCAAGGGATGGGAAAAGAGAAGGTAACAATTTCTACACATAGGAGCTTATATTTGTTGTTCTAGGAAATTATCGAATCCTTTTTTAAAGCCATCTACTGTCCCTGCTGTGACCAGCTCCTGCGGTAACTATTCTATAGATTCACAGTTCTCACAGTAAAGAAGGTGTCACGGCGTGGGGTGTGGACCCACTGGGTCGTAGCGCGTAGCGGGGTAGCAGCTGGCCAACAAGGTGCAAAACAATGTCTATAGTTCGGAATGGGTACCTGAGGCAATGTAGACAGTAGCGGAAGCAGGACTTGACTTTCACAGCAGGTGGCACCGTGGATGCAGCGGAAGGCACGACTTGACTCTCTCAGCAGGTAGCACCGTGGATGCAGCGGAAGACTCGACTTGACTTTCACTGTAGATACGATAGCACGGGATACAGGGTACAGGCAGCAGGAACGGGTAACACTGGGAACAAACTTAGGTATACAACAACGCTCAGGCAAGGAACTAGTGAGCAGAGCCCCTTTTTATAGTCCAGCAGCCATTTGGGCTAATAATTGATGGGTGACAGCAGAACGCGTACTGGCCCCTTAAGGCCGTGCACGCGCGGGCGCGTGCGCAAGCGCCCTGCGGGAATCAGTCCGAGGTCCCGGAAGTAGTGCCGGCGTCTCCCTAGACCACCAGAGATGTTGTTGTTAATCCTTTCACTGCCCTAGACCACCATGGATGTTGTTATTAATCCTTTCACTGCCCTAGACAACCAGGGATGTTACTAATAATACCTGCACTGCCATAGACCACCAAGGATGTTACTAGTAATCTCTTCACTGCCCTAGACCACCGGGAATGTTGCTATTAATCCCTTCACTGCCTTAGACCCCAGGGATATTACTATTAACCCCCTCACTGCCCTAGACCACCAGGAATGTTACCTTTCACTACTCTAGACTATCAGGGATCAGGTACCAATCGCTGCAGGGGAATTTAAGACTATAACAGCAAAAATAGCTTCAGTTATTGTCTATTTTAAATATAAGAAGATGCAAGTTGCAGGTATGCTGATGGAAGGGGTCCACAAGTTGTTCTTTCACTGGAGGCCTCCATTGTCTGTGCCACCCTTGGGAAGAGGGGACATGCTTGTGCTATATCCGTGTTTTTTGTGTTTTTTTATTCTTTATTCTCGCGTCTTGCTTCTTACACCTTGTTTTCTTATGAATACTCAGCTATACTATTAAAGACCATTAAACTAACCTTTGCTACAAAAAAAATTGTCCTCCTCAGTTTTGGTTTTCATTTCCTATAGGGTCTTGTCACCCAGCCTCCATAGCATCCTCAAAAGGGAACCTCCATAAAGGACTCGACTTATAAACAAAACTTATATTTAAATTGAGGCTCTCCTGGTGATCCGGGTTCAACTTTTTAAGTCCATGGCAAACAGCTGACACCCCCGGGATAACCCGTGGTTGGCCATATGCTGCAGCAGAAATATTGTCTTACATGCTGTATATTCAAGTGAATAACCGACCATGCAATACATGGACCGACTGGGTCCGCCAGGCTGAGAGCCACTGTGTGTAAAGCTGGACATACACTCGAGATACCTGTCATTAGCACGACAGCTATTTTTCCCGACACCACCACAAAAATGCACACTGCATGTTTTTTTTAATGAGGAGAGGTGAAAAAAACGCTGCCAGACCCCTCTGCCATCGTGAGAGAGTCGAGAGACCCCCGTACAGTTTTTAACTAGTATAAGGCCAGCTTTAGCAGCTCTTCTCTCTGGCTAATATGGAGGGTTTCCAATAGGGTTTATGGAATGGGGTTGTCCTGGTGAGACAAACCCTTTAATTCTGCAGCAGCATATTACTTGTTCTCTGCATTCGCCATTCTAGGGAGCACTGTGGGAGTTGTAATTTTGACTATTAGGTGTCACCAACCTTTCCCAGAAATAGTATATAGTGAATAAACCAACAGCCAGCTACACTATTATGATATATCAGTTTGGTAAAGATCCTTCAGATTTGTAAAGTGTCAAATCCTTATCCCGTTACTATTATCCAGCAGCAGTGGTTAAACCGAGCTCATATAATACTACATGATGCTGCACAAGTTGGCTCTTCCATTGCTCACAAGTTTGGAATGCTGAATGAAATCCATCAGTAAATGGAGCTAACAAGGCGGAAGAAAATGCTAAAAACAGCTTAAACCATCAGCTTCACTGACAACACAGTGCTCTCCAGCCGAAAACACAAGCACTGTATACAGTGCTATACACCAGCCATGCCCTGAGTATATACTGAGATGTATGTTCTTTATATTCAGTAGGTTATTTTTTATTTATATTTCATTATTTTTAATGCAAAGTTGAGAACTTGTGTCATTAAAGCATTTTCATAAAAGCATTTATTTTCATTATAGAACTAGCAATGCTTCAGCAATAAATGGGTGGTCTAGTTGAGAAAATCAATGTCAAATATTATTAGAGGGTTCAGTTATTAAAAGGAGGTCCCGTGTTCAGGACCCTCATCTATTAACTGGAGAAGAGAGCATCTACAAAGAGCATCTCTCATTCTGGAGGACCTGGCATGTCTAGATTACAAATAAAGCCCATTTACTTCAATAGGAATTGTGTAATGCTTCATTTCTCCTGTGGTGGTGCTGCAGGAGAAATTAACACTTGCTTTCAGTTCCCCAGCAGATAACAGTGGATCACTGGGGGTCCCAGCAGCGAGACACCATGTGACGTGAAAACTGCTCTGAGTACATTTCTGTTGAAGAAGAATACTTTTCTTGTTTCAACGCTATGAATTAATTGACTTGCACTGTATTAGCATAAAATACTATAATACTGCCCCCTATGGTCAATATGGATGTAAGCAATAAATGGAAATACTTTATTGCTTCAAGGCAGGACAGATCCTCAGCATTGAGTCATTGCACCTAAGAATTTCATCCGAATACAGCTTTTACCTTAGTCTAAATTCGGGAACCAGGGGCCCGGTCCTCCTTCATACCGTACCCTCAGACCCAACTTGTGCTATATTATAGAAATTCTCTACACCCGTGTTGTTTCGTTTGAACAACCTGTTTTAAGGCCTTAGTCACACGGACCTATGCAATTCAATGGGGCCATTCGGACATGCAGTGCTTTTCACGCAGCGTGTTTCCGTTGCATGAAACTCAATGCATGTCCTATTCTTGTGCGTTGTTTGCGGATCACGCACCCATTGAATTCAATGGGTGCGTGAAAAACACGGATAGCACATGGACGCACATCCGCGTGCTGTCCGTGAATCACGAACCAGTTCCTTGAAATGCAGAGAAGAAAAAATAATAAAGAAATGTGCACCAACACTAACATCCAAAACTGATGTCACACGGAACAAACACTGATGGCACACGGAACTGCAACGCTTCTTGTGCGCAACCTCAATGGGGGGAAAAAGTTGCAGATGACTTGAAACAATCACAAAAATTCCAACCCTTTTACAAGACTTTTCCGCCTATGTTTGTTGTATATATATGTCCGCCCCTGAGCAGCGCTGTACAAAGATTGTTGCCATTCATATCAGTCCCTGTCCCAAATGGGGCTATTAGACTGTGAGAGGAAAGGAAACACAAGCAAATATGGAGAGTACATAGAAACGCCATGCAGATGTTGTCCCCCGTTGGATTTGAACCCAGGTCCCCAGTGCTGCAAGATTACTGTGCTAACCCTATTAATAATCGAATGACTAAACTCTAATTTAAATAAATGTTACTGAATAAGGCCCCATGCCCACGGCCGTGCCCGTAATCACGGGCCGCAATTGTGGGCACAGACAGCCACGAACAGCCACCCGCATTCTCGGCCCGTGCTTCCATACAAAGCTCCCATAAAACGCAAAAGATAGGACATGTCCTATCTTTTGCAGTACACTTCTTCTGCCCGGACACCTTCCCGCAAATAAACAGGTATGTGTCCGCGGACAATAGAAGTGAATGGGTCCGTAATCGCGGACTGTAATTGCGATCTGCAATTACAGACGATTTTTACGGTCGTGTGCATGGGGCCTCAGGAATTTGTATAATAATACACAATGTTATAATACTCTTGTGATTACCTTTCCTCTGTATACTGTATATATTTTTAAAATCATCACCCGACTATAGAAGAATGTATATAACAGAAGCAAAAAGTAGCAGTGAATCTTAATAAAATGTTTCTCTCGAATTTGGGCTTGTGAAATCCTAAGAGATTAAGATATGAAAGTAGGCTGCGCGTCCTGTCACATGGACCATGTATGACTCACAGACCTCAAATGCATTATTACAGTCCAATTTTATTTTTGGGTAAGGCTCATTTTTGCGTGGCGGATTCTATTTGTAACGCAAACCACGACGCATAACCGGATCCATAGCATGATGGATACCTCAGGTGCCCGACAGACTCCGTTGACTTACTATGGGGTCTGTCAGGTTCTCAATGAGGTGTCTGAATCTGGTTGGGCTAATTTTTCTGCTAAATATGACTGCGATGGAACTTCAATATAGGTGTGAACAGAGGTTGCTTTGTTCTTCTAGTAGCTGTTAGATTACGATTGCCATCTTGAAGTTGCAATGCGTAAAAACACTGCGTGTTATTTTTATTTATTAGTCAAAACTAGAATTATTGTAGATCCTAAGAGCAATTTTTTTTTCGTTTTTTGGAGGTTTTGCTGAAAACATTCTTAAATTAAGAGTTTACCAGGTTTGGATAACTCATTTTCAGACTGAGGGTCCAGTAGAGTAAAGCAGATTGCTGTGTCTCTCCGCTATCAGCTGCTATTGCACAGGGGACTAATAATAAGACGTGACCTTTCAGGATCAGACTGGACTCATACCTCTTAACCATCCCATTTTTTGTGGGATTGTCCCACAAACAGGCCACGAAGTGGGCAGGGCTTATGCAAATGAATATAAAAGTGGGCGTTCTCGATGTTTTTTTGGTGTTCCAGGGTGGATTGGAGGCAGGGCTTAAAAGTGTCCTATGAATGGGGATGCAAATGTTGGGAGGTATGCTGGAGTACCTTGAACCCCCCAGAGGAGATGGCAGTGACAGCGACCCCATCATCCAGGCAGACAGTACAGGTGCACGTCCTCTTGAATAGAATCATAAACTCTGCTGGACCTCCAGTACTCGGTTCTGGTTGTGGTCTATTATTATGTCAGGACCTGGGCCTACAGGAGTGTTCTCCTGTCCTCTTGTAGGCCAGTCTGAATTTGCGACCTTTGCCTACTATAACGCTATTAGTTTATGTATTATTGTGGCCAAAGGGAAAAATTTAACTAATTGAAATAAATGGGTGCCTATCCTCACGAGAAGAGAATCATGCTGACCACAAGATATAAGACCCCCTAATAGCTACCCATGACAAATATATCCATTACAAGCAGGTGCTAGTTCCCGCTCTGTGACGGATATATCCATCGTTGGATTCTTGAGGGTACTGCCACACAAGATCAGTGGCAGGAGCATGGCTGTTATACGCAGCTTGGCTCCTGACGCAACTGCCGAGATCAGACATAACTCCAATCCCGGCGGTTTAAACCTGTAGATGCCACAGCCATTAGCGATGGCGGCATCTGCGGTGTTTGACAGAGGGAGAAGGCTCCATATGTCATCCCAGGGGCGCCCCGCCATTGCGTCAATGGATTACCAGGTCAGCCGGGGGCCTAACAAAGATCCACAGGTCTGCTATCAGTAACTGCCAGAGACATGGCCTAATAGGTTTTCGTGTCAGTGATATACTAACAGGCAATAATGCTTTGGAATATTATGTATGAATATTATGTACAAGCAAATGGAGTTTAATAAATTTTAAGAAAATGTAAAAATTACCCCCCAAAAAATTAATTAATAAAACCATATTCTCACAAAAAATTATTAGATTTAAAAAAAAAAATGGTTCACTGTAAAAAAAAACCCTACATACTTGGTACCGCCAGTATCATAACGACTCGTAGAACAAACATATCTTATTAATTATATTGCGTGGCAAAAAACAATGGCAAAATTAATGTTTTCTTGCATTCCTCCCTCCAAAAAATTTTTTAAACGTTGATCAATAAAGCATAAATGTACCTTAAAATGGTACCAGAAAAACTACAACTCATCCCGCAAAAAGCGATACATCGGTAAAAAAAATCTAAAAGTTATGGATCTCGGAATGTGCCGACACAAAAAAATGACTTTTTTCCCCTATAAAACATGTTTTATTGTACAAAACGACTAAAACTTAAAAAAAGACTAAACATATTTGGTATCGCCCCATTCATACCGACCTGTAGACTAAAGTTAACATGGGGAGTCAGAGACACCTAGTATCATAAATGTCTATGGTGCCAGGAGTCCCGCTTATCTGTACCGCGGTCGGGCATACACACGGACCGTTTTTCAACTTGGTCGTGTGCAAGAAATGTTATACTACTTTATCGATGGAAAAATAAAAATGTATGGCTCTTGAGGATGAAAAAAATAAAGAGACCTGGTCGTTAAGTGGTTAATTATCTAGGCTGGGAACGTACATGACATGAACATAACATCGCTAATTATGGGATTGTACCTGATCATGGACAACATCTGCATGGAGTTTGTATGTTCTCCCCGCCCCCGTGTTTGCGGGGGTTTCCTCCGGGTAACCTAGTTTGCGTGTTTGCGTTTGACATCAGAAATGTGGATTGTGAGCCGCATTAGGGAGAGTAATTGATGTGAACAATACCAATTTCTGTACAGTGCCACGGAATACGTTGCCACTATATAAGCAACAAAACTTTAATAAATCATTACAAAACGTAACATAACTAACCGCAACGAGCCATAATATAACTAAGTAAGGTATAACATAACTAACTACTGTATAACATAACTAACTACTGTATAACATAACTAACTACTGTATAACATAACTAACAGCAACAATAACTGTACCCCATTATAGAAACCCGGCCTCCTATATGTATATACACATAGAAATATACTATATAAACCACAGTCATGGATTGTTTTCCCATGGAGACAAATATTAATATTTCCTGCCTGGTCCGCATAGATTCTCAGAGACATGGAAAAAACAAGAAATAGCTTTCTTGCCTGCTTGTCAGGGAAGGAGCAGAGCCTCTGCAGTAGTATGGCATTATAGCTGAGGAGACTCCTTCTCAGATTGTTAGGATTGTAAAGCCGTACATCCTGACAGCAGATATGAACCCTGCACATGCTCGCTCAGCCTTTATTGTTTTATTTTATTCGATTTTCATTGGTTTGTAAGGCTGGGTTCACACGAGCACATTAACGTCCGTAATGGACGGACGTATTTCGGCCGGAAGTCCCGGACCGAACACACTGCAGGGAGCCGGGCTCCTAGCATCATAGTTATGTACGATGCTAGGTGTCCCTGCCTCTCCGTGGAACTACTGTCCTGTACTGAAAACATGATTACAGTACGGGACAGTTGTCCTGCAGAGAGGCAGGGACTCCTAGCATCGTACATAACTATGATGATAGGAGCCCGGCTCCCTGCACTGAGTTCGGTCCGGTACTTGTGGCCGAAATACGTCCGTCCATTACGGACGTTAATGTGCTCGTGTGAACCCAGCCTAAGGGAGTGCATACTGTGGATGTCATACAGTATATATCTTCACTACTCTGGATAATATGTTACCTATCTGCTGGAAAAGTAAGAAGGGACTATTTCGTCAGCTACCAGGGGGCAGGAAACATATTCTGTTTAAAGCTGCTCCCCTAGCAATACAGATTACCAGCAGCACCAAGGGGGACACAGGGAAGCAAAAAAAAAGATAAGAAAGGTATTTTCTATGCTAGAAAAACGGCAAATTACTGGAAAACAGCTTTTAACAGCATTTCTAGAGTTTTGATATGAAAATGATTCATGGGATATCCCCTGACAAATCCAAGCATTTGAACAAGGATCCAATAGCATGGAAAATCTGATAATCCAGCATTCCTTTGGGTCCAGGACTGCTGGAATACATTTTTACTTTTTATTATTTGTTATTTTATTTTTTTCCTGACCTTTTCCTTATTGATTTATATCAGCCCCACACATATTAATATTATTATTTGCAGTTCTTACCATTGTGTTGTATAAAAAATAAAGTATACCGTAATTGCATTTGCTGAATTTTGACAACTCTTTTTTCTATGGTCATATATTTCCATTGAGACTCAATCAGTTTTGCAATAATTTTTTAACAATTTATGCAATGTTATTTAGCGAGAGACCAGCTAATGTAATAATCCATTATTTCAGATTTATGGGGGTCCTGAACTGTCTTCTCCGAGTCTGGTTCAGCTGTGTACACCTAGAGCACCAGGGAATCCTCTGCAGGTCCCTAGCACCGATAATGCCGTAACAGTTCGGTTCAAGACTGACGCCCATCTGAATGGAAAAGGGTTTAATGCTGCTTGGCGGGAAGTGCCTGGAGGTATATCAAGTTTTATTTCTTTGCAGATCTACTGCATGTGTCTCTATCAAGTGCAGAGTCATAGTCCAAAAGAAGAGAACATTCCCTCTTACAATATCGCCCTGTGCGCAAACATCTATCTTGACCCATGTACCACAAATATACAAAAACTGCCTCCAATCCCCGACTAAAACTACTTGCCTCATCCGCCTTTGCTTTTCACACTAATGCACAGAGTTTCTCAGAGGGTAGTTCATTATTTCCCAACAAACTATCTATTTAAGGGCTGCTATAGATAAGAATTTATACAGCTCCCATTGAACTCTATAATAAATCCATATGCAGTGAGCTCCCTCTAGTGGCAGCAGAAATCATTTTATTTATTCCTGTATTATAAAGTGATGGCGTATCGCTAGGATATGTCATCACTGATATGTGGGGGTCCAACATCTGGGAGCCCTACAATCCTGAGAATGAAGGGGCCTTATAGCTGATTTAGTGTTGCGTCACCATCTAAGTTTTCTCTGCATAGCGGCTTTTGGCCACCCGGCTGTGCAATTCCCTTCACAGCTGGAGGGTTTAGGGTTTCACTGTGCAGGGAAAACAATGCAGCACCTTCATCCTCAGGATCGGTCCCCCACCAATCATAAAGTGATGACATATCCTAGCAATATTCCATCACTTTACAAGATGGAAATACCCCCTTTAAATCAGCTTCTCATGAATGAATCAGAGGGGGGTTACCATTTTCTAGGAAATTTACTAGCGCCCTTTGATCCTGCATTCATACTCTCTTCCATCAGATAAAATCTAAATAGATTGGTTCAGCTGAAAATAGCTGTGTGTAAGCCCACCCTTCGGCAACATGCACTCGACTGTTGTACTTTGCGGCCCGACACAACGGATCCATTGTCTATTTTTGCTGTCTGTGTGTCATCTGTGTGTCCTCCGCATCCATTTCATATGTCCGCAAATACGGTCTATATTGAATCCGTATGTCATCCATATTTACTGATCCGTGAAAAAAAAACAGAAGACAGGAAATGATGTCAATCGCTTGTCCCAACCCCCTGAAAAAGTCACATGATCCCTGTCGCCTAGCATCTCATCCGCAAAACACAGACTACATACAGATAGCACACGGATGGCATCTTGATTCTATTCAAGAGGACGCGGAAAATAATCAGACCTTTTCTGAGTTTTGCGGCCTGGTCCCACGGCCTCCACATGGACCTATGAAAAACACGGTAGTGTGCATTGGGCCATAGATAATGAATGGGTCAGTGGTGCTATACGTTAAAAAAACGGATAGCGCACTGAGAAAAACAGGGGTTGTGTGCATGTAGTGTTAGACAATATAATTGTTCTTTGTTTTTTGCTGTATTGTTGTCACCAGTTTGAGAACTTTTTTTACTGGGCACCAGTAACTACTTTATTCTTCAGGTTGTGGAGGAGTTTTTCAAGCAACCAGTGGAGAAATCCATTCTCCGAACTACCCAAGCCCCTATAATGACAACACAGTGTGCTCATGGCTGATTAAAGTGGACCCCGGACACCGAGTCTTACTCACCTTCACAGACTTTGACATTGAGTCACACTTTTTTTTTTCACTCTGCAGCTATGATCATCTCACAGTAAGTTAAGTCTAATATTATTACTTTATCATGTTCATTTTTAATTTTGTCATTTTTAGATTAGTTATATACACACACGCGCAAGAAAGCCGCCACACAGATGAGTTAGCGGTCAGTCGACAGCTATGTCTCCTGACTCCCCCCAAAACATGCATGATTAGACGTCGAAATCCAAGATGCTTAACCCTTTTTTCCCTTGGGGTGTTAAAAAAAACAGTCGGGAGCCCCCATTATGGTCCTTATTATTTTCCTTGGTGATCTAAATCTTGCTTCAATAGAACTTCACTGGGTCCAGATGTTGCGTAATACAGACCCTAATATGCAGCAGTATTACGGCCTACTGAAATGGGCCCAATCCAGTGAACTATATAATCTACCACCATTCATGACAGGTCAGACAAGTAGAATATTATGTTCCAGAACCTTTGAAGACCAGCTGACTATGTAGAGGTCTTGGAGACATTCACCCCTCTACAGGCACAGGCTATAGAGAATGACATCACTCCCTTCCAATACACAAGAGAAAACGACACCCTGTGACCTTCTGTGTCATGTCCAAAATCTACGAACAGTACGGAGTTTGTGTTCTCTCCGTGTGTCGAAACCAGGGGGCATACATGACAAAGGCCGGCCAAGCTGAAAGAGTCCACCGCACCAATTATTGTTCATTAGTAACCAAATCTTTGATATAAACACGAACATTGAGTTGTTCTGAACAATGGTTCCTTTGAAAGAAACTTCAAGATGCGCAATATGAACAGAGAATGTTCTGCTACTTTTTAGAATCTAATCGTGTCTCTGTATTACATAAGAAGAGCCATAATATCAGTAGGTGGTTAACAAGACTATTTAAAAAAAATTAGATCATGGTTGTGGTTGAAAAGGGTATTCCAGCCATAAAAATTTATGGTCTATCCATAGGACAGGATACATAATTGATCTGTGGAGTTCCACCACCTAGAACTACATTGAACCCTAGAGCAGTTGTCCCATGCCCCCTATTGTACAGGCCGGAGCCAAGAGCAGAGTAGAGTGGAGGAATAAGCAGTAAGATGGTTTTGCGCTAGCCAAGCATTCTCGCTCACTTGTTTCTGTATCTCCCATTACTCTCCTATGGATAGACCAAAAATAGTTATGGTCAGAATACACTTTTAAAATTGAATATATTAATATTATAAAATGTAGTAACATATAAGCTACAATAAGCAACAACCTTCATTGCCAGCTAAAATACATCCCAAGAGTCAGTCACATCTTCCATTACTAGCCAGAAAGCCCCCACAATTTTAGGTACAATGCACCTCCAAATGTCAGACACAGTCCCCCAAAGACAGCCAGGATGCCCCCTAGTGTTAGCCACAACCCCCATTGCCAGCCAGAGAGCACCCCCATTGTAAGAGCCTGTTCACATCACCTTTTTTCCTTCCGTCGGAGGTATATATCGGGTGGAGTCCCGACGTATACCTCCAATGAAAGGCACCTACGTATCCCACTGTATAGGCATACAGTGGGATTAGTCGCCCGAACTTCCTAGATACAGTGCCACTAAAAGGGGCTTTCAACTATGAAGTCCCCGAACAGAGCATCGCAAGAGCTCAGGTCGGGGGCTCCTATCTTGGGAAAGCCCTTGCTGTTAGGGGCTTTGAAATGCGAGAATCCCCAGCCAGAGCGTCGGCAACACTCTGGCCGGGGATTTCGCTTCTAGAGGGCGCCCCTGAAGTCAATGCCCATATATAGACCGTGACGTTATGGGCTTTGAGATGCCGGAATCTCCAGCCAGAATGTCGGCAATGCGTCAGCATATATGGACAGTGACGTCAGGGGCTTCTCCAGTCCCGGAATCCCCAGCCAGAGCGCTACTGATGCTTTGTCTGTGGACTCCGAAGTTGAAAGCACCTGACATCACTGTCCATATATAGTCAGTGATGTCAGGGGCTTCCCCAGGGACAGAATTTCTGGGCTGAGCGCTACCTTATGCTATTCCTGGGGCTTCCAGCCCTGAGAAAGGTCCCCAAGATATACATTCAACATATACCTGTGACAGTTGCCATACAGTGGAAACCTGTGACACATAGGCTCCCAAGTAAAAAAAAATGTTTTTTTGCGAGATCCCTAAGGATGGAATAGCGTAGTATATTACGTTATTTCAGCCTCCAAAAAATAACACCCCATGTCAAATTACCACTGCCACATAGGTGCATGAAGGTAGGGCAAATTTCAATTGAATTCAATTTGGAATAAAGTAACTTGTATGGTATCCGTTTATTTCAGTGGATGCTGGTATCACTGCTAGAGGCAAGAGCTACGATATACATACAATACCGTCCCTTTATCATTTCTACATGCCCCAAAAGTGATGTTAAAGACACCAACCCCTTTAAATACAAAAGACACACATTCTTAAAGGGATTTTCCACTATCTCATAACCACAAGATATGCCATAAATGTCTGATAGATGGGGTCCCAAGCTTGCATGGCTGTTTGTGTAACTCCCATAGACGTCAATAAAGAAAGTCACGCAAAAGCAGGGCCACCTCTGCATTCAGTCTCCTCCTGGATTCAGAGCTGCCCGTCTTAACTCGCTAAATGAAGGTCAGGGGACCCCCATTTTTCTGATATGTGGGAGTCCGACATATCAGACATTTATGGCATATCCTGTGGATATGCCATAAATCTCTAAGGTTGGAGAACCCCTTTAAATGTAATCCGTCTTGATGAACATGGTGTCCTATATGTAGGCAGTATGTTATAGAGCAGGAGGAGCAGAGTACATTGATATGTAGTTTTGGGGAAAAAGATTGAGTATAACTTGTAATTTAATATTTAAACCATGGCTTACTCTGGGTTTTAGGAGTCCAGTGGGCGGTGCTACTCAGTCATTGACAGCTATTTCTGTATGCACACCTATACAGGGAAAGCTGTCAATCATTGAGTAAGACCGCCCCGCAGACTCATAGCAGACCACAAGCAGGGATTTAAAGGGGTTGTCCAGGATTAGAAATACAAACAGCGCCACAACCTGTCCACAGGTTGTGTGTGGTATTACAGCTCAGCTCCATTTAAGTGAATACACAGCGCCATAATGTACACAAGTGTGGCGCTGTCCTTGGAAGAAAGCAGACATGTATTTTTAATCCTGGACAACATACTTAAATCAATAAAATACCTTATACGGAATATTTTCTCATAAAATGATATATCAATCTTCTCAGATCCTCCTGTTGCCTGCAGAGAGGACAGTGTGTTCACTGTGACACGTTCCTTTTAATTACAGGACTGCTTCTAGACTTTTTTTTGCCTAAGGTGGCGCTCTCCCCAAATTAGAGGTGGGAAAGTGCAGGGATGGACTGTATATCTGATTCAGGGTGCACAAAGAAAAACACTCAAAAACAGAGGTGTAACCATACAGGGGTGGCAGTCACACCCGGGTCCAGGTACTTTAGGTGTCCTAAGCCCCTCTGCCATATAAGAAGGCACCAGTATTAGAAATAGCACATGGTGGGTGGGGGGGACGGACGGGGGGACGGGACAGAAACCAAAGGAAGTGATCCATGATACAGAATGCACGTCTGATAATACGTATCTGATATTGATACAATGATTAACAGATGGAGGATATGACTGAGCAGGAAAGTCTTTGTGATGTTTTCCTCTCATGTGATTGATTTGCCGTCATTTTCTTATCTGTGCTGATTTGAAATGTTTTCCTGAGGGAGATCTTTCATGACGTATCTACGGAAAAACAAAGAAATATATTAGAGTCATTATTTTGCTGTGAAACAAAACATTATTCAATGTTCTTCAGATCATCAATAAAATAAAAATACTCATCTATCGAGTTGTCAAAAATTATATTTGTCTGTTGCTTTGTTATATCTAGGAAAAGCTACAGTAGTAGGTGACAACCAATATGGCTGCCATGACACCTTTTATGGTTTACACCCAGCTTTGTTAGAGTCCTGCCTAACTAAGCAGATCTGCTCTTAGTAGTTTAATGTTTCCCATATTGGTCACCCAGCTTTTCCAGGTACAGATATAAAAGCTTAATACAGTGGGGTACATAGAGTGGGGGCCTCATATCAAAGATAAAACTAGGCCCCCCTTATGGTGTTGGTTTTCCCCTCAATGCTCTTGGAGCCAATTCCCTACCCCCTTGTTTAACAATGTAGTTCTTATGGAGAGGTAAATCCTATACATGCTCTTGCCCCCTTGTACAAAAGAGGATGGACTGACCCGGGAAGTGGTAGTTAACCTTTTATCACATTATTTTTATATATATATATATATATATATATATATATATATATATATATATATATACAATTAGGCCCAGAATTATTTGGACAGTGACACAATCTTCATGATTTGTTCTCTGCTGCCACCACATTGGATTTGAAATGAAACAACTGAGATGTAATTGAAGTTTAGACTTTCAGGCTTAATTCAAGGGGTTGAACAAAAATATCCTGTGAAACGTTTAGGAATTGCAGCCATTTTTCTCCACAGCCGCCTCATTCCAGGGGCTCAAAAGTAATTGGACAAATTAAAATTACCATAAATTAAAAAAAAATTTTTTAATACTTTGTAGAGAATCCTTTGCGGGCATTGACTGCCTGAAGTCTGGAACTCATGGACACACCAAACACTGGGTTTCCTCCTTTGTGATGCTTTGCCCGAACTTTACTGCAGCGGTTTTCAGTTGTTGCTTCTTTGTGGGTCTTTCTGCCTCAAGCTTTGTCTTAAGCAAGTGAAATGCAGCTCGATCGGGTTGAGATCTGCTGACTGACTTGGGCATTGCAGAATATTCCACTTCTTTGCCTTATAAACTCCTGGGTTACTTTCGCAGCATTTTTGGGTCATTGTCCATCTGTCCTGTGAAGTGACGTCCAATCAAGCTGCTGCAGTTGGTTGAATCTGAGCAGAAAGTAAATCCCTGAACACCTCAGATTTCATCCGGCTGCTTCTGTCTTCAGTCACATCATCAATAAACACTAGTGACCCAGTGCCTTTGGCATCCATGCATGCCCATGCCATCACACTGCCCCCACCATGCCATCACACTGCCTCCACCATGCCATCACACTGCCTCCCACTATGCCATCACACTGCCTCCCACTATGCCATCACACTGCCTCCACCATGCCATCACACTGCCTCCACCATGCTATCACACTGCCTCCCACCATGCCATCACACTGCCTTCACCATCCTATCACACTGCCTCCACCATGTTTTACAGAGGATGTGGTGGCTTTGGATCATGAGCCGTTCCAAGCCTTCTCCATACTTTCTTCCTCCCATCATTCTGGTACAGGTTGATCTTAGTTTCATGCTGTTCCAGAACTGGGCGGCTTCTTTACATGTTGTTTGGTAAAGTCTAATCTAGCCTTTCTATTTTTGAGGCTGAGTAATGGTTTGCACCTTGTGTTGAACCCTCTGTATTTGCTCTCATGAGGTCTTCTCTTTATGGTAGACTTAGATACTGATACACCTACTTCCAGGAGAGTGTTCTTCACTTGGGTAGATGTTGTGAGGGGGCTTTTCTTCACCATGGAAAGGATCCTGCGATCATCCACCACTGTTGTCTTCCGTGGACGTCCAGGCCTTTTGGAGTTCACGAGATCACCAGTGCGCTCTTTTTTTTTCAAGAATGTACCAAACTGTTGATTTGGCCGGTCCTAACATTTGTGCATCTCTCTGATAGATTTCTTCATTTCTTTCAGCTTAACGATGGTCTGTTTCACTTACATTGGGAGCTCCTTTGACCTCATGTTGTGGGTTCACAGCAACAGCTTCCAAATGCAAATGCCACACCTGGAATCAACTCCAGACCTTTTACCTGCTTAATTGATGATGGAATAATGAGGGAATAGTCCATGCAGCCCATTAAATAGCTTTTGAGATAATTGTCCAATTACCTTTGGTCTCTTGAAAAAGAGGCTGCTACATATTAAAGAGCTGTAATCCCTAAACCCTTCCTCAAATTAGAATGTGAATACCCTCAAATTAAAGCTGAGCTCATATTGATTATATAACTGTATATTCAATATGTTTTGGTAAACAGCTAAAATGCTAAAACTTGTGTCACTGTCCAAATAATTCTGGACCTAACTGTATGTGTGTATATATATATATATATATATATATATATATATGTGTCAAAGATGCGTTCGTTAACTGGCCCCTTTACACGGGCCGATGCTTTCTGTATCAGGATGAACGATTGTTAATACGATTGTTCGTCGCCATCAGTTGCATATAGTCGGCAGCACATCCCGTTTACATGCGTAGATGTGCTGCCGACAACGATGAATTTATAGACTGCATAAACAATGTGATCAGCGCTTGCTTTTACTGGCCAATAATCGGAAACGAGTTTGTAAGAAGACTTGTTCAGCTAATTATTGTCCTGTGTAAATGGGCCTTTATGCAGCTGACTGTCCAGATCCTGCAATTCATAGACACTAACAATTGTGTCACCTTACCTTTGGATGCCGCTTTGCTTCTAGTGGAAAATATCTCTGTAATGCGGTGCCATATGGCCTACGGCTCTATTTTCCACCATACAGGCCTTGTTGTGTGCATGGAGACTAAGGGTCCTTTTACATCGGCCAATATTGGGCATAAAAACGAGCACCGCTCATTGATCTGCGCTCGTTTGCTCATTTCTCAAGGAGCTATGTTTGGGGACGAGCGATCATTACTAAGATCATTTGTCCCCATGCATTTCCATCATGTCGGCAGCGCATCTCCCTGTTTACACAGAGAAATGTGCTCCCGACAACGATAATATTTTGTGATGCATAAACGACACGATCAGCCGATGAACGAGCATTTGCTCGTTCATTGGCAGATTGTTGCTCTGTTTACATAGGGTAATGATCAGGAATGAGCGTCCATACGAAGGCTCGTTTGCTCGATCTTTGGCCGTGTAAATGGGCCCTAAGGCTGGGCACACCAAGATTATGGTGAAAATACACAGCAAATAGACGGTAAATCCTGGGGATGCAAAGGGTCAAAAAAGGAATGCTCCTTTAATGATCTCAGGGGAATGGTGGGGGGGGGGGGTAAGTAGGTTTAACTTGGGGAGTTAAAATTTGTTGAAAATTCCACCCAAGCCCAAGTTTTCAGTCTATGGAAATCAATCTATGGCTTTGTTCCTTGCATTTTCTCCGGTAGGTTTACGACGGTGAAACCAGTGATGCTCAACACCTTGCTACTCTGTGCGGAAGCCAAATTCCCGATGCAATTACATCGACTCAAAACACCATGTTTGTGCGGCTGCGGTCTGACAGCAGTGGCAAACGTAAAGGCTTCAGTGCCCGCTTTAGTGAAGGTGAGCTTCTTTATCTGAGTAGCCATGGGCCCTTCCTTATACATTAGTTATTTGCATAAATAGCAATTCCTCAAAGAGATTGTCTCTGAATTGCAGCGGGCACAGACACTGACAAACAGCTGCTCTTTGTAATTAGACAGGAAAGGGTCCCATGTGCATATACCTTAATGTATGTTGTAGTGGTGAGAAGTCCATTAATATAGTTACATTATATTATTTATTACAAAAATTATAAATTGCCTGTAATGCTTATCATGTTGTAAAGGGCTTTTAAAATTTCATCCAATTTCCCTGTGAATTCATCAGACTACAGGCTGCTGTTTATGGCAGCCCGTACTCTGTCAAAAAACTTCAGCCGTTTGGGCTGTCCTAAAGCTGCCAGTGTGCTGACAGTCTTAAGACAATACAAGAGACTTTGAAACTCCCTACAAACAGTTTTATTATCGAAATGCTCACGCTGCTAAAAAAGGGACTGAATACAATAATGATGCCATATTACGGATTCGCTTGTAGACATTTTCCTAATATATTCAAGTAGGTTCACAGATGGTCTGACCTTGATTTATTTCCCTTTGATTCTCTTGTAGCATGTGGAAGCTCTATAGTGACTAATTCGATTAACGGCGTTATTTCCTCTCCGTTGTATCCAGCCCGGTATCCAAACAATCAGAACTGTTCATGGATTATAAAAGCTCAGGATCCTTGTAAGTTACCAGTGCACATGCTGTATATATCACTTGTTTCACATACAGGATTTTATGTGGGAGGATATTTTATATTAGCAACATCGCTAAACAGCACTTGAAAAAAAAATTCCCTTTCTTAGCAGAAGCTCCAACCCCTGTGTATAAAGGGTATAAGGGTATGTTCACACACCCTATTTACGGACGTAATTCGGGCGTTTTAGCCCCGAATTATGTCCGAAAATACGGCTCCAAAGCGGCAGCAAACATCTGCCCATTTATTTGAATAGGTTTTACGATGTTCTGTGCCGATGGTCATCAAAGAAGTACCTGTCACTTCTTGAGACGTAATTGGAGCCGTTTTCCCTTGACTCCATGGAAAAACAGCTCCAATTACGTCCGTAATGGACGCAGCGAAAAGCGCCTGCACATGCCATTACGTCTGAAATTCCGGAACTGTTTTCTCCTGAAAACAGCACCGTAATTTCAGCCGTAACGGAGGCTGCCGTGTGAACATACCCTAAGGGTTTTTATAAATTGATAAATTGAAGGTCTTTTACTTGGAAAATCTTACCTCATCATCTTTTGTCACTTTGCTCCAAAAAAATGTTTTTGCTGCATTTTATTGCTTTGTTATTAGCTGACTTTATGTACAGGCAGGGCCGCCGTCAGGAATTTCTGGGCCACATACAGCCAAGATGTCTGGGCCCCCCTTCCATTACCAGGGGTGGACAACGGAAAGTGTGGCACCAATGTTTGTACGTTATACGCGTTAACCGATTTTGGTGCTGACGTCAACTACAGTGAACGAAGCCATGGAGCAGGCTGTGACCGATTAATGCCCTGGATTTTGTTCAATTTAGCCAAAACGTGGGATACATCGCCCGGGGAGTGGCGCTTGCCCAGGGCTAGGGTCCCTGGGCAGATCTTCTACTAGGGCTCTGCCCAGGAACTCTGGGGTTGTTCCTCATCTCCATATATGTAAGGCTTCCCACACACGAGCGTGTTCAGTCCGTGACATACGGACCGTATGTTGCCAGTATTTCCGTGACCAAACACACTGCAGGGAGCCGGGCTCCTAGCATCATAGTTATGTACGAAGCCTGGAGTCCCTGCCTCGCTGTGGGAAAACTGTCCCGTACTGTAATCACATTTTCAGTACGGGACAGTAGTCCCGCGGGGAGGCAGGGACACCTAGCGTCATACATAACTATGATGCTAGGAGCCCAGCTCCCTGCACTGTGTTCAGTCCAGGAAATGCGGCCAACATACGGTCTGTATATCACGGACCGAATACGCTCGTGTGTGGGAAGCCTAAGGCTTCATTCACAGCTGCGTCGGGGTTCTGTTCATGGGATCCGTCTGACTTTTCCCTCAGGGGAACCCATGAACAGAAACAAAACAGAAACCATAGCTTTCCATTTGCATTACCATTGATTTGAACTGATACAAAAAAAAAATATTATACTTACACAGGAGTCTGTGTTTCTTCCTCCCTCCAGCGCGGCCTCCTGGGATGGCGTTTCATCCCATGTGACCACTGCAGCCAATCACAGGCTGTAGCGGTGGTCAGATGGGATGAAACATCATGCTACCAGGCCGGCTAAATGCAGCAGTTTCTGCAGCGGACATTATGGGAGAAAAAACTGCACCACAGGGCGGAATGCTTCGTGCTTCTATGCAGTGTATCCGGCTTGTGTGAACTCAGCCTAACAGTTAAGTCCTCCCCCAAGAAAAATTAATAATGAATCCCTTCCCGCACACATAGCATTCACAGCCAAGTCCCACCCTCCCCTACAAAAACGTTTTACACAAAATCCCCTCCCTCACATATAGCATTTAGGGTTAAGTCCTCCCTCCCCCACAAAAACGATTTGTACGTAATTCCCTCCCCCACACATAACATTACAGCTTCTTACCTGTCCTGGCGAAATGTTCTGCCTGTTACAAGTTGCAGGCATGGGGGGGGGGGGGAGCTGCGTGGCACTGCTCCTCCTCCATCCTCCCTGTCTGGGGGGCCGTTCCCTCCACACGGAGATTCTGTTTCCTGCTCACGCAGCGCCTTCCTCTCAGTGCCCCAGCATAAGTTACTTCAGAGTAAATAACGGTCCGTTCCTTTCTCCAATTAACTAACGCTGGGGCCCTCAATGAAAGGTTTAAAATAGCAGACAGGCCCCTTTTTTTCATCATTGTGGCCGTTCCCCTGACTGCAGTACCAGCAGTACTGCCCTGATGGTGGCCCTGTGTACAGAGCTGTTATTTAGTCACTGTATGGTGGTATTATTACCACACTGTATGCATACCACCCAACCGTCCCGGTTTTTTGTTTGGGATTGCCCCGCCAACGGGTGGGGCTAATATAAATATGCATAAAAGTGGGCGTTCTCCAGATGTTTAGTGAACATTCCCGCATGGATCGAATGTGGGGATTAATAGTGTCCCGAGGAATGGGCAGGCAAATGTTGGGAGGTATGCTGTATGGTGGTATTTACTTTACGTTGTGCGGCACTGCTACTTAGGCACTGTACAGTAGAATATTTTTGTAGTGTATAGTGGTGCCAGCATATTATTTTTGGCCACGATACGGGACTCTTATTCGGATAACATACTTTATGGTTCTTGTAATAATATGATATGGTTATTTGTACACTGTATGACATTAAACTATAGTGGGGGGAGTCAACAGAGGGTACCACACTGGGCACCATCAAATGTAACGGCCTTAGTGTTAGGCCAGATGGTTGTCATTACAGTTATGAATGTCACATATGCCACAATATAGAACACAGTGGGGAAGACTTATTAATAATCTCTCCCCTGTCAACTATCTATACATTCATCAACTTAGTACCAACCGTTTAATGGGTATGAATGTGGCACAGGATAAAAATAATGACCGGTCGGACATGGCATTCTCCCCTCTTTCTTGCTAGGAACGGGCCACATTGTCCGTCACAGTTGCACATATAAAAAAAAGTCTGTCAGGGCCTTCATAAATATGACTTTCGGCCCAAATACCCTATTTTTCAATGTATTTGCACCAGAAATCTGACGTAAATATATTGATAAATTCGACTCATTGTGCATCGGTGCAAAACAAAGTAAAATTTGCATTCAGAACTTTATGGGAAGAACATTGGCAGCCATATTGGTTGCTCCCTAACTTTCGCAAAAGCAGAAACAACTAAAAAAAGCAGCCAAATAGAATGTATAACATCCTGAGAGTGGCCCGGTGCGTTTATTTTATGGCGATGTAAAGGATCTGCCAGGCACAGCTTTTGTGTATACGCCCATAGGTAATCAGTCTGCACCTGCTTCTATGTCTGTCAGACTGACTCCATCTTCCACCACTCAGGATGGCAGGCTTAGGAGTGGGAGAGCCTATCACAGCCTGGCCAGACGGAGCTAGCTCCCGCCCTCTGTCTATTTATACCTGCCTTTCCTGTTCCTCCTTGCTTGTGATTCTTCTTGTGTGGTTTCCTGGCCCTGCTGCAGCTTCTGAACTATTTGACCCTGCTTCATACTGACCCTGGCTTACTGACTACTCTCCTGCTCTGCGTTTGGTACCTCGTACACTCCTGGTTTGACTCGACTCGTTCACCACTCTTGTTGCTCACGGTGTTGCCGTGGGCAACTGCCCCATTTCCCTTAGCTTTGTGTACCCTTGTCTGGTTGTCTGTCGTGCACTTACTGAGCGTAGGGACCGTCGCCCAGTTGTACACCGTCGCCTAGGGCGGGTCATTGCATGTAGGCAGGGACTGAGTGGCGGGTAGATTAGGGCTCACTTGTCTGTTTCCCTACCCCCGTCATTACAGGTGAAGTGTTTTTTAACTCTTTTTTATTTTATCGATAACTTATATATTGTATTCATTATCATTTATGTTGTTTCTCTCAACAGTTAACCATGTTACTATTTCCTTTACGGATTTCCAAACTGAGGACAGAAATCGGAATTGTTCTGAAGACTTTGTAGAGATTTTAGATGGAGATAATTATGGCTCCCCTTCTCTGGGTATACTCATTGTTATTATATATCAGAAATGTACTGGCATGGGACCCACATGTGTGTGTTCATCTAAAGGAGGAAAATGTAACAAAACACTAACGAAAAATAACCAAAATCTAATGTTTTATCTTATTTTCTTGCTGATATGAACAACGACTGTTCACAGCTGTGTTAGGCTTTTATGTCGTTCTGCTCTATCATAGTAGCAGAACAGCGAAAAAAGAGATTGGTTGCTTGATGGAAACCAGTGGAGCCCAATGGAGAGAATTTATCAACCTTTCCATACCAGTTTTCTGCCGTAGAAATAAATCCCCCCACTGACTTTAATAGGTACCGTCAGGCTTTCGTCACGATGTCCGTCGTTTTTAGGGACAGAGTAGCGCAGCATGCTGTACTATGTTGTCCTAGAAAAATTACAGAATCTGCGGCAGAGGCTCCTAATCGACCCTTCGACGCAGATGTAAATAGAATCTATGATTGAATTCAATGTTAACTGTAACAGCTACTAAGAGATATGAAGTGGAGCAAGCAGATAGCAGGGGCTATGTGATTCTTAAAAGCCTAGGTGACTAAATGATTGCTCCTGGGATGGGCACACTGTATGTTGCACCAAGAGCCCAGGGGGGATCCACTGTCACATAAAAAAGTTTCTTACTGCCTATAAGATTTCATGCCAGAGACTGAGCTACTGAATTTATCACAATTACTGGTGAATTGTTAGATAGTTTTGGGCGGAGGGCATTAGAGAGCACCAAACCTATATACAGTTCTTACAAAGGAGTTCTTTGCTTCCCTTGCTTGTCATTACACTGATACCGGCTACCTGCAATCACCACTAGAGAAAATTCATTGCATATCAATTTATACAGCTCCCAGTGAGTTCAATGCTAGCTGGATGAATCCAAGTGCAATTAGCTCCCCCTAGTGGTGGCTGCATGCAACCAACATTATATAATTTATAGCCTGAATATGATTGATAGTTATGGGCCACCACTAGGATCTATACATGAGACCCACCGTGTCTGATAACAAACTGTGTACTTTTTTATATAATCATTATAGATAGTAGTGAAAACTGCCTGAAGTAGTGATTATGTGGCCACTAAATGTAAAAATTCCACATACTAGAAGTGTTTTATCAGATTCTGTAATGTGATAAAGCTTTAGTGGGAACTTTTTTGGCCTTCATTGCAATTTGGTAACTTTCTCGGGAAACTAGTTGTCCCTCTGCCTGGGTGGACTCACCTCAGCTTGTGGTTCACATCTTCCAGTATGATTTTAGTTTATTGCTAGTGGGCGGCTTTACATGTCGTTTTTATGTTTGTTTTAGGCCGTTTTTGTGGCGCTGTAATACCACATCCTGTCACGTCTTTCAGTAATGCCCTTGTGATCAACTTTGTCTCCAATAACTACACAAATGGGAAGGGCTTCCATGCATCGTACTCGCCGTCACTGTCAGGTGAGACTGATAATTTTCATGTTGTGTCTGTAGCCCAGTTAGGAACGTGTTGACGGGAAAGAAAAAAGAGATTATTCCAAATAAATTTTCTTGAATATTAAAGATGACCTGTCACCTCTCCTGACATGTCTGTTTTAGTAAATACTTGTATTCCTTAAAAAAAAATAACAATTCTGGAGCATCTTTTCTTAGAACTCTGTGTTCTGCCGTGCCTCTGTTACTCCTCCTGCAAATGTATAAATAAATGGACAACTCGGTGTAACTATTCAGCCTTTCAATTGGGTGTGTGCCTACACATTCTGACACTGCCCAATCAGTTGCCGATGTATTCATACATTTCCAGGAAGAATAATGGAGCAATGAATCAACTTAAAGAGGCTCTGTCACCAGATTTTGCAACCCCTATCTGCTATTGCAGCAGATCGGCGCTGCAATGTAGATTACAGTAACGTTTTTATTTTTAAAAAACGAGCATTTTTGGCCAAGTTATGACCATTTTCGTATTTATGCAAATGAGGCTTGCAAAAGTCCAAGTGGGCGTGTTTAAAGTAAAAGTCCAAGTGGGCGTGTATTATGTGCGTACATCGGGGCATGTTTACTACTTTTACTAGCTGGGCGTTGTGTATAGAAGTATCATCCACTTCTCTTCAGAACGCCCAGCTTCTGGCAGTGCAGACACAGCCGTGTTCTCCAGAGATCACGCTGTGTCGTCACTCACAGGTCCTGCATCGTGTCAGACGAGCAAGGACACATCGGCACCAGAGGCTACAGATGATTCTGCAGCAGCATCGGCGTTTGCAGGTAAGTCGATGTAGCTACTTACCTGCAAACGCTGATGCTGCTGCAGAATCAACTGTAGCCTCTGGTGCCGACACGATGCAGGACCTGTGAGTGACGTCACAGATCTGCACTGCCAGAAGCTGGGCGTTCTGAAGAGAAGTGGATGATACTTCTATACACAACGCCCAGCTAGTAAAAGTAGTAAACACGCCCCGATGTACGCACATAATACACGCCCAGTTGGACTTTTACTTTTCAACACGCCCAGTTGGACTTTTGCAAGCCTCATTTGCATAAATACGAAAATGGTCATAACTTGGCCAAAAATGCTCGTTTTTTTAAAAATAAAAACGTTACTGTAATCTACATTGCAGCGCCGATCTGCTGCAATAGCAGATAGGGGTTGCAAAATCTGGTGACAGAGCCTCTTTAAAGTTCTAATGAAAGATGCTACAAAACTATTACTATACGTGGAAAGCAAATATTTACAAAAACAGTCATGTCAGAGAGCTGACCACTTCTCTTTATAGAGGTTGTCTGGTATAGAAAATATTTTTCAATTACGCTACTAAGGAAACCTAGAGTTGATAGATGGGGTCCTCCATTCAGGATCATCATCTATTAGCCAAAGCAGAGAGCGGCAACAAAGAGCATTTCTCACTCTGGAGGACATGCACGCATTACACAGACAGCTGATTTATTTCAACGAGCACTCTGTAATGCTTCATTCGCCCTGTGGTGGCGCTGCAAGCGGAATTGAACACTTGCTGCCAGGGTTCCCCATAGATTACAGCTGATCGCTGAAAAGTGGACAACACCCTTAAAGAGGCTCTGTCACCAGATTCTCAAATCCCTATCTCCTATTGCATGTGATCGGCGCTGAAATGTAGATAACAGTAACGTGTTTTTTTTTTAAAAAAACATTCATTTTTGGCCAAGTTATGAGCTATTTTATATATATGCAAATGAGGTTTGAAATGGACAACTGGGCGTTTTTTTTTCGTTATGTCCAACTGGGTGTGTATCATGTTTTTAACTGGGCGTGTTTATGTGTATGACACTGACCAATCAGTGACCAGTCAGTGTCATACACTCCTCTCCATTCATTTACAAGCAGCACATGTGCTGCCACATACACAAGTGTCCTGATAATGAATACACATGAAATCCAGCCTGGACGTCATGTGTATTCAGAATCCTGACACTTCTGACTCTTTTCTCTGAGATTTCAGCAAGCCACTCGTAATCTCGCGAGATTACGGAGGTAAACGAGATTTCGTTTCCCTTGCTGGAAATCTCAGAGAAAAGAGTCAGAAGTGTCAGGATTCTGAATACACATGACGTCCAGGCTGGAGGTCATGTGTATTCATTATCAGGACACTTGTGTATGTGGCTGCACATCGTTCTAGTAAGAACACTATGTGCTGTGTAAATGAATGGAGAGGAGTGTTGACGCTGACTGGTCACTGATTGGTCAGCGTCATACACGTAAACACGCCCAGTTAAAAACACAATACACGCCCAGTTGGACATAACGAAAAAAAAACGCCCAGTTGTCCATTTCAAAGCTCATTTGCATATATATAAAATAGCTCAAAACTTGGCCAAAAATGAACGTTTTAAAAAAAACAAAACGTTACTGTTCTCTACATTGCAGCGCCGATCCCATGCAATAGGAGATAGGGATTTGAGAATCTGGAGACAGAGCCTCTTTAAAAACTCAAACATAAAGAATTGGAAAATATTTATATACTTCTCTAAAAATTATAGTGACAAAAAATGTTTTATCTTGCTTCAATACAATTCATTTGATGTCTGGGTGGGTCAATTGTTATATGTCTGGGCAGTGGCGGACACAGACTGCAAAAGGCCCCTGTGCAGATAATGTGCCAGGGCCCCCCCGCCCCCCCCCCCAATACCGACAAAGTTACCTAAACATATATATGCATATAAAAATAAACCTTACTAATAAAAATTATGAAGGAAGATTTATATTGTACATTTTATTACCAGTTTAGAACACAAGTAACACATTTTTTTCCGGGTTAAATTCTTATCTAAACTAAGTCCCTAAATGTGGGCAAAGAAAATGAAAAACCTATACTCACCTCCTCCGGCGCCTCCGTTCCCCCTCCGCAGCCCCTATCCCTTTCTGTGTTTACAAAGCTGCTGTGGTGACGCGCGGTCGATGGCACATGACCGCTGCAGCCAATCAATGCCCTCAACAGCGATTTGCTGTGGAACTACTGTCCTCAGCAGCACACCAATGAGGAGTTATTGGCAGCAGCGGTCACGTGCCATCGGCAGCGCGTCACCAGTGCAGCCTTGTACACTTGTAACACAGACCGAGACAGGAGGATGGGGGCTGCGGCGGGTGAACGGAGGCGAGGGAGGAGGTGAGTATAGTTTTTTTATTTTCTTTGCCCACATTTTCTTTGCCCAGCTACTGTCCACGGGGGGCCCGCTGATGGGCTCGCAGCTACTGTCCACGGGCCTCTGTCTCAGTCCTCAGCATCGCGCAGCTGAGAACTGAGTCGGCCAGCAGAGGAACGGGCCCCCTTCCCACGCGGGGCCCTTGTGCAGCTGCACCGGCTGCACATGCGGTATGTCCGCCCCTGTGTCTGGGGATTTTGAGAGATAAAAACAATTTTTTGCCTTTCGGTCCATGCAGACAGTGCTGCCTAGAGGTTATCCCCAGCAATGTCAGTGGAACAGCGAGTGACATCATTGTGCTGAGCAGAGTGACATCATCAGTCTCAGTCCTGTAGCCCAACTCATTGACTTCCGGATATAATATACTTATCTGACATTTTCTCATTGTTCTATCTTTTAGCATGTGGAGGAACTTTACATATGGAGAACGGAGCATTTAACAGTCCCAATTATCCAGACATTTATCCACCAAATACGGAGTGTGTTTGGAACATTCTCAGCTCTCCTGGCAACCGGCTCATGCTGACTTTCATGTAAACCTCTTCTCGCTTCAAATTGTTTTCATTTTATCGGCCTTTCAGGAAGGAAATGTAGCATCTGGCAGGAGAACTATCAGACACATATTTCAGAGTACGACATATCCTGGAAATATAAACCACCAGAGCGTAGTATTATTAACATTGTTAAATTATTTTCTGAATATATTTTAGTTCTTTCGTTCATTATTGCTCTAATTTCTTAAAATAAGAGTAGGTTTTAAACACATTGACCCACATATACTAAGGCTAACGTTCTTTTACTCGCGGCTAAGCGATGGAGGCTGCTGGAGTGCTTTGCATCAAATTTATTAAAAGATCTTGAAGTATCTGGCAGTATGGAAATGAGATCTACGTCTTCCATAAGACGTAGTTTTTTGCCAAAATTAGTGCCATTTCTAGGTAAAAAATGTAGCCCAAACCTTGTCTACCCTAGAGACCACACTCAGTTTTCTCATTAATTTCTAATGAGATTAGTCCGGTATTTTAGCCGCGCAGTAGACTCCAAAACCTGGCGTAAACTGTGGGCCATTGATGGCAAAGTGCAAACCACCACAACCCCTTCACTGTCAGGATCTCCTTTATCAGAATGCCCCTTTATCAGGACTCCAATAATAGGGCTTTCATTTCTTGTCATACTCTCTGATCTGTGGTTACAAGGGTTTGTTTAGGTGAATCTCATCAGAAGACCCTGAAGACATCCGGTGCATGTTGAAAAACTTTGTAAACAAATTGATATACTCTTGGGGAACTTCAAGGGCAATGACACTGTAGTCATCTTCTGATATGCTGCAGTCACTTGTCAGAAAATGTTGTTATTATCGGAGGTCAGAAAGCTCGGAGACTCGCCATCTATAGTCCCAGGAGGATAGGAGAAAAACATTGAGGAGATAAACCCTTACGAGCTGAGACAGACTAGAGTCGAGAGGATCCTCCAGTCGGCCCAGGCTCTTGACACAATAATAGGCCCCAAAGGTCCAGCAGAAGACAATCTTGGTTTTGGCTGACTTTGTTGTCGATCATTTCACACAAGGGTCTTAGATATGTAAAAGTGGACATGTACATGTTCTGTATAGGTGAAGGGAGGGTCCTCAGAATAATTTCCTCTGGTGGGCCCAAGGGTCCACAGTCCGACACAGGTTATGAGAAAAATAATAATAGTAATGAGTTGTTTCATGGGTGTACTCTACCCTAAAAAATTATGAGAATTATTACTACTAGTAGATCTTTGAATTTGGGGTTTACTCACTTTTATAATAGTGAACCAGAACTTTTTCAGTCACATTTTTTCATTCAATAGCAGAAGTCTTGCAATGTTCTAATGGGCTATTCCATTTTCTAAACTTTGTCAGCCCAATTGTTCAATCCTTCACACACCAAACCCTGGTTCTTTCTTACTAAATTTTCTTGTGGTGTCACAGGTTCCTAATATTCTCCATTGAAATTCGACTTCTCGTATTACATAACCCAATAAACCAGCTGCCTCTAATGCATCATTCACAATGTGTCATGTTCTGTGTACTGTTTTATTCTTCTGTAATCTTCCTGTTTTCCGCTGTCCTCAGGCCATTCTCACTTCAGATGAGTGACAACTGTTCAAGTGATTATGTGGAAATTAGAGAAGGAAATGCCACGGGTACATTCTTAGGACGTTTCTGTGGCGATAGATTGCCAAGTAATGTTACGTCCATCATTGGTCATATACTTTGGGTAAAGTTTGTGTCGGATGGTTCTGTCGGTGGTTCTGGGTTTCAAGCCACGTTCTCTCACTGTAAGTATATAAATCAAATTCACTTCTTTTCTGAAAATACACTAGAAAAATGTAAATAGGATAAAAATTTTGGATAAGAGATAATAATTGTAAACCAACGATGTCCAAAATAAACCAGAAATGTATCATTGAAACTGGATTACAGGAGATGCCGACAGTAAATATCTGGCTTTAAGTGTCTGACCTGGTGTAATGTTTTCCAAAAATAACCAGGGAAATAGAAACGTAGATATAATGGGTGCATAGGTAACAGTGGCACCCAGGCCTGAGAGAACGGAAAGGCCTCTCTGCCACATAAGACCATTATCATAAATGTTACCTGTTGGGTTGGGGCCCTGCATCAGATTTTGCATTGGGGCTCAGGAGCTTCAAGTAACACCTCTGCAGGGTAAGGCCCACAAATTGTTATTCACATGTAACACTCTCTTTTCCTGTAGATCTTGCCCCCGTCAAATTAGAATATGTAAAACAGTCCCATAAGTTATCATTAACGTTCTCACCATTAACTAAACCGTTAACCACAGGCTCAGCCTGGAAAAATAATTTTCCACATCTGGAGCTCCACAGGTGGAAGATGAGGGTATTTAATAAACCGTACCTACCCCACAAGATGTTCCCAGCCCAACTGCTCCAACTCAGGGCTTTTTGGGCAAGTGAATACCCATAGCATCTTATCATATCTCCAGCTTTCATTTTTCCTTTGTAAGTTAGAAATTTTATTTTGTCTTCAAATGTTTTTTTTTCCATGAGGCCCATTGTTTTTTATTTATAGAGGACCTGTTACCTCTCTTGACATGTCTGATTTAGTTAATGCTTGTATTCTCCCTATTATAACAATTATGGAGCAGCTTTTTTAAAACTTGACGTTGTGCCGTTCCTCTGTTATTCCTCCTACTAATTTATAATTAAATTGACAACAGTTGGGGGTGTGTTCCTACACAGACTGACACTGTCCAATCAGTGCTGACAGAGAGAGACTGTGTAGGGACACATCTCTTTGACAAGGGGAATGGTAACATCCAGTTGGCAATTTATTTATAATTTTCTAGGAGGAATAACAGAGGCACGGCACAGCATAGAGTTCTAAGAGAAGGTGCTTCAGAATTGTTTTTACATGGGAATTACAAGCATTTACTAAAACAGACATGTCAGGAAACTGACCGGTCATCTTTACGGCCAATTTCTAAAGACCTCTTTAGAGAAACATTCACTATAATAGAAGTGACCTCTTCAGAGAAACATTCACTATAATAGAAGTGGTCTTCATCCTGTAGCTTGTCGATGAAATCATTGTGGGTCACTGATTGGTTGAGGGGTCTTTCTATACACTTCTCTTTACCTGTATGATAGTAGGGACCTCCAGGTGGAGTAGAGAGTCCAGCCAGTGTAGCTGTCCTTCCTCCTCGAGCATTTCCTCCATCTTCCTACACCTACAATGGCCCACGTTTACTACATAGTTACATAGTTACATAGTTTGTACGGTTGAAAAAAGACACATGTCCATCAAGTTCAACCAAGGGAAGGGAAGGGGGAAGTAAAAAATTTCTACACATAGCAGTTAATATTTTTTTGGTCTAGGAAATTATCTAAGCCTTTTTTAAAGCCATCTACTGTCCCTGCTGTGACGGCTCCTGCGGTGACTATTCCATAGATTCACAGTTCTCACAGTAAAGAAGGCTTGTCGCCTCTGCAGGTTGAACCTTTTTTTCTCCAGACGGAGGGAGTGCCCCCTTGTTTTTTGAGGGGGTTTTACATGGAACAGGATTTCACCATATTTTTTGTATGCGCCATTCATATATTTATATAAGTTAATCATGTCCCCCCTTAGTCGTCTTTTCTCAAGGCTAAATAGGTTTAGTTCTTTTAATCTTTCCTCATAACTTAGATACTCCATGCCCCTTATTAGCTTCATTGCTCTTCTTTGTATTTTTTCCAACTCCAGGGCATCCTTTCTATGAACTGGAGCCCAGAACTGGACTGCATATTCTAGATGAGGCCTCACTAATGCTTTGTAAAGTGGTAATATTACCTCCCTGTCCCGCGAGTCCATGCCTCTTTTGATACACGACAATATTTTGCTGGCCTTTGAAGCAGCTGATTGACACTGCATGCTGAAATTTAGTTTATGATTTACAAGTACACCCAGATCCTTCTCAACAATTGACTCCCCCAGTGTAGCTCCCCCTAGGACATATGATGCATGCAGGTTGTTGGTACCCAGATGCATAACTTTACATTTATCTACATTAAACTTCATTTGCCAAGTGGACGCCCAAACACTTAGTTTGTTTAAATCTGCCTGCAATTCACAAACATCTTCCATAGTCTGAACTATATTACATAGCTTGGTGTCATCTGCAAAAATAGAAATAGTGCTATTAATCCCATCCTCTATATCATTAATAAATAAGTTGAATAATAGTGGTCCCAGCACTGCACCCTGGGGTACACCACTTATTACAGGGGACCATTCAGAGTAGGAATCATTGACCACAACTCTCTGGATACAGTCCTTGAGCCAATTCTCAATCCAATTACAAACTATACTTTCTAAACCTATAGTCCTTAATTTACCCATTAGATGTCTATGAGGGACAGTGTCAAATGCCTTTGCAAAGTCCAAAAACACTATATCCACAGCGGCCCCTCGGTCTAGACTTCTGCTTACCTCTTCATAAAAACAAATCAGGTTGGTTTGACAGCTTCTGTCCTTTGTAAAACCATGCTGGCTGTCACTTATAATACTATTTATTGTCACATAATTCTGTATATAGTCCCTCAATAGCCCCTCAAACATTTTCCCCACAATTGATGTTAAGCTTACTGGTCTATAATTACCCGGCGAAGACCTAGTGCCCTTTTTGAAAATAGGCACCACATTTGCCCTGCGCCAGTCCCTTGGCACTATACCACTCATGAGAGACTCTCTAAATATTATGAAGAGGGGGACAGAAATAACTGAACTAAGCTCTTTAAGAACTCTAGGGTGTAACCCATCTGGTCCCGGGGCCTTGTGGACATTTATTTTATTTAATTTAGCTTGGACCATATCTACATTCATCCAATTCAGTATATCAACTGATATATTAACAGCACTGGCACCGGCTACATCAGCTGCTCCTTCTTCTGTTGTATATACAGAGCGGAAGAACCCATTTAGTAACTCTGCCTTCTCTTGATCCCCTGTCACCAACTCCCCATTACCATTATCTAGGGGTCCTACATGTTCAGACCTTGGCTTTTTTGCACTTATATGCTTGAAGAATTTTTTAGGATTTGTTTTACTATCCTTGGCCACCTGCCTTTCATTTTGTATTTTTGCTGATTTTATTACATTTTTACAGATTTTATTAAGCTCTTTATATTTTACAAAGGCTACAGCTGTACCCTCAGATTTGTATTTTTTAAATGCCCTTTTTTTGTCATGTATTGCCCCTTTCACAGAAGGTGTAAGCCATGTGGGGTTTAATTTTAGTCGTTTATACTTGTTACCTGTAGGAATACATTTTGCACTATAATTACCCAAGGTAGATTTGAAAATCTCCCATTTATCATTTGTCCCATTATTTGACATTAGTTCTTCCCAGTCTATATCCTGAATTGCAGCCCTCATCCTGGGGAAATTGGCTTTCTTAAAATTAAATGTTTTTGCCCTCCCAGCCTGCATTTGTTTTTTACAGTATAGGTAAAATGTAACTATATTATGATCACTGTTACCGAGGTTTTCACGAACATTGACATTCCCAACAAGCTCTGCATTATTAGAAATGACCAGATCCAACAGAGCTTCACCTCTAGTCGGGTCTTCCACAAACTGGCCCATAAAATTTTCCTGTAACAGGTTGAGGAAATGTCTCCCCTTTGCAGTTGAAGCCGAACCATGACACCAATTAATATCCCGGAAATTAAAATCTCCCATTATCACTACAGTACCCGCCTGTGCAGCCCGCTCCATCTGTTTATATATTTGACCTTCCATCTCCTCAGTTATATTGGGGGGTCTATAGATTACACCAAAAGTAATTTTTTCAGTGTTTACTTCCCTTTGTAATTCCACCCACAAGGTTTCAACCTCCTTACAGTATTCACCCTCTAATGTCTCATTTACACTCACCTTCATATCGCTTCTCACATACAGACATACACCACCACCTTTCCTATTTGCCCTGTCTTTCCGAAACAGTGTAAAACCCTGTAGATTTACAGCCCAGTCATGTGAAGAGTCCAGCCATGTTTCAGCAACACCAACTATATCTATATTTTCTTCCAGTACCAAGGCCTCCAGCTCCCCCATTTTGCTTGCTAGACTTCTGGCATTTGTGAACATACACTTTAACTTGCCTTTAACTGTTTCAATTTCACTATCAGAAATGTGATTATTTGACATTTGGGCCTTTTTATTTTCACTGCTGTTTTGTAACGAAAGGATCTCCTTATCTTGTTGCATAGTCCTCTCCCCACAGTCTGTCTCTCCCCCCACCAATATAGTCTGACCCCTCTCTAACCTGACTACCCCTTTATTTCCTACATTGGCCTCCCTCCTCAGCCCTAGTTTAAATACTCCGCCACCCCAGCTAGAATTCTCTCCCCCAGCACAGCGGACCCCCTTCCATTTAGGTGCAAATCATCTGCAGAATACAGTTTGTACCCCAATGAAAAGTCAGCCCAGTGCTCTAGGAACCCAAATCCTTCTCCTCTACACCAAGACTTAAGCCATGCATTTAACTCCCTAAGCTCCCGCTGTCTTTCCTGTGATGCGCATGGCACAGGCAGTATTCCTGAGAATACAACCTTGGAGGTCCTTCCCTTCAGCTTGTAGCCTAGTTCTTTAAAATTATTCTTAAGGCTCCTCCACCTACCATTTATTCTGTCATTGGTACCGACATGGACCACAACAGCTGGATCATCACCAGCCCCTCCCAGCAATTTGTCCACCCGTTCCACCACATGCCGAACCCTGGCACCAGGGAGACAGCAAACCATTCGGTTGAGGTGGTCTTGGCGACAAATTATTCTATCCGTCTTCCTGATTATAGAATCCCCTACAACTATCAATTGTCTTGGCTTACCTGCATTACCATCCCGCCGACTACTAGCTGGGCTGTTCTCCCGGCTGTTAGGGAGATCAGTATCCACTAGGGCTGCCATTTCTGAGACTGACACCCTCGCATCATCACCCAACCTGGCAATTTTGCTTGGAATGCCAGAAACCGGATCGGCCTTCCTTGTCTTTGACCCCTTTCTACTGCCCCTAACTACATTAACCCAGCTACTTACCTGATCCTGCTCACCCATGTCTTCACTCTCCAGTTCTAACCCACTAACTGCATGCTCTGTGAGCAGCAAGCTCCGCTCAAAATTGTCTATCTTCCTCAGTGTTGCATTCTGCTCCTCCAGATCTCTAATGCGAGCTTCCAGGTGAACAACATGCTCACATCTGCCACAGAGATATTCACCCTGGAACTCCGGCTCCAGTCATGTATACATATGGCAAACTGTGCACTGAAGAAAACCTCCAATCTTGCTATCCATTATCCAAGTTATACCAAAACAGCGAACAATTGTCAAAGTAAAAGAAAAGAAGAGTACTTACTGGGGCTTCAACTCCTCTTTTCACCTCCGGTTTTAGAACTCCACTTAGTTCACAAGCTACTTAAACCACCAAGCTCAGAAAGAGCAAGCTCAAAATGAGGTCTGCTGACTAATTTATACCACCTGTGTCCAGTTAACCCCTTCCCCCTCGTCAGCTGCTCAGCTGGAACGAATCTGCAAGGGAAAAAAAAAAAAAAATGTACTAATTTTTTTTTTTAAATTGTGTGAGTTTTTGCTATCTTTTATTTGCTAGCAATCAAAACAGATATACAGCAACACAATACAGAAGTACAGCAACACAATCCGGTTTTAGAACTCCACTTAGTTCACAAGCCACTTAAACCACCAAGCTCAGAAAGACTGGCGTATCCTACTACTAGCCGAGGAGAGAATGAACCTTCGGACCATATTTTATCCCAACATGGTGTGGTTTCCAATCACCTTCCAGAGTTGAATGTTTCGAACATCTCCTGCTAAGTACATGTGGTCATCATGATAATTATTATTCATCAAGTTAAAAGGGGTTGTACAGGATTAGAAAAATCTGTATTCTTTTATAAACAGTGCCCCACCTGCCCATGGGCTGTGTCTGGTAGTGCAACTCAGCTCCTTTGAAGTGAATGGGGCTTAGTTGCAATACCATTAACAACCTGTGAACAGGTGTAGCGCTGTTTTGGGTTGCAAGCAGCCTTGTTTTTCTAATTCTGTAAACTGTCGCATGCTTGTCTTTCCATTCTGTTCTATGGGAGGTATGGAAACAGTGGAGCAAGCGTGCTCGGTTGTTTCTGTATCTGCCATAGTGAATGTAAAGAGACGTGGCCACCTCACCAGATGTGACCAGGATTGGGTGACCCCCATACTGGAGATAGATGCAGGTCCCTGGGCTGGCACCAGCATTTATAAGACATTTATGGCATAACCTGTGAATGCCATAAATATCTAATATGAGAATACCCCTTTAATAAAATGTATTACTACAAACCTACTGTATGAAGTGCATGTAGTTTCTGAGACATTTAATCAATATGAATTCAATACCTTTAGTATTCGGGAACAAAATAGAAGGAACCTATGGGCAAATTGCATCTCCGCTGTGGCCCAGGCAGTACCCACACCAGTCGAACTACATCTGGAAAGTCAATGTGGAATCAGGTCACATCATTGAGATTAGAATTCTGGAGATAGACATTGAAGATCACGCAAGCTGCAGCTACGACAAACTGCGGGTACGTTTCTAATAAATTCCTAGAATTTTATTATAAGACTTTTGATTTTAAGGCTGGGTTTACACACCCTATTTACGGTCGTAATTCAGGCGTTTTAGCCCCGAATTACGTCCGAAAATACGGCTCCAAAGCTTCGGCACATATCTGCCCATTTATTTGAATGGGTCTTACGATGTTCTGTGCCGACGGTCATTTTTTTTACGCGCCGCTGTCAAAAGACGGCGCGTAAAAAAGACGCCCGCGTCAAAGAAGTGCCTGTCCCTTCTTGAGACGTAATTGGAGCCGTTTTCCATTGACTCCATGGAAAAACAGCTCCAATTACGTCCGTAATGGACGCAGCGAAAAGTGCCTGCACATGCCATTACGGCTGAAATTACGGAGCTGTTTTCTCCTGAAAACAGCTCCGTAATTTCAGCCGTAACTGAGGCTGCCGTGTGAACATACCCTAATAGTTATTTCAAAAAATATTTTTGATTTTAATTTTTATTAAGGTAGTTTATTAACTCTTAGCACTAAATCAGTGTTTGATCTGGATCAATCAATCTGATCGCTTCGAATGGATAATGTCAAGTGGTATTTTACAGTTTATGGCCTCACAAAAGGAATGTACTTGCGGAGATCAAACTAGTACGGAGCCTTTAAAGCAATGCCCCATGTGAAAAAGATGTGTTTCTGGTATGGCTGATAACCCGAATCATGTTCCAAGGCTCTTAAAAGGGTTAGCCATTGACTTTTTTTCCCCTTGTGGACATAAATGGTACTGCACTTTTCCATTTTAACCCAGTATAATTTGTACCATATTTGATGTAATAGGGATCATTTAAAAACATTAGTGTGAGCATGAGAAGTGGTGTTAATCTTGGGAATCGGTGTGCAAAACAGTTTATGACTATTTTTATGTAATGTGTCCAATGAGTTTTCCTACGGCCCTCCAGTGCCTTGGGTTTATTGACAAAACATGACCACCCACGGGGCATATGACAATGTTTTGTCTGATTTTTAATGCAATTAACAAAACATAAAACATGTGTGAGGGTGTAAATAGTCCTAAAGGCAGGCCAATTGAAGTAAGCAAATGCCCAAATCTGGTATAAACCGTGCCCCAAAGCACTTTGGGTAGTAGCATGCTGGTACTGCTTTTATCTAGTGACATAGATGTTTTTAGTACATATGTTTGTTCTTATTTTTATGTAAAGTTTTGGAATTTTTATTTGTGCAGATATTTGATGGACCTGACATTAACTTTCATATAATCGGCACATATTGTGGGGTTGCCCCTCCTCCGTCCCTCTTCTCCTATGGCGGCGCAGTAACTATTCAGTTCCTAAGTGACACCAGTATCAGCAAAGGGGGGTTTCTGCTGGAATGGACTGCAATCAATGCATCACCTGAACCAGTACCTACCATATCTCCAGGTATGAATCGTACGCCCTGTAAACATTAAGCAATGCAGTAATGAACATTTTTGATCGATCTGAATAATTTGTGGGCGAAATTAATATGCAAACGATTGTTCCTAAAAAACAGATATCAGGCAAAAAAATTAATGAAAAGTTTTTTCGGTTGCGTTTTTATGGCGTTCACTGTGCGGTACAAACGACATGTTAACTTTATTATGTGGGTCAATACGATTACGGCGATAACAAATATATAGAGTTTTTTATGGTTTTCTACTCTTACAAGGTAAAATTTAGAAAATTAAAATTAGCTGTTTCACCATATTTTGTTTATATATTAAAAATACTTTTTTTTAACATTTTATATTAGTACTTGAACCAGCGATTAGGACTTGAACCAGCGATCATTACTAAGCTATTGCAGTATATCGAGATTCTTACAGGATCCTATTAAGCCCTTAATATGAGTACAAAGATGGCAGACTTGGTTGTCTTCACTAGGCCCCCAGGCTCTCATGACAACCATCAACACTCCGCGATCGTGTGCTGGAAGGGCGATAAAACGTCAGGGGGCACCCCGTTTCTGACGGCTTAGATGCCGCAGTCGCTATTAACCGCGACATCTAAGGGGGTTAAATGAGTGAGGTCACGTTACACTGAAGTGTTGGCTGCACTCGTTCTATGGAGCAGGCTTACCACGTGAGCCCGCTCCATACTCCCCTACCTCCGCTGTTTATATACGGCGTATACATTATTTGTTTTAAATATGCTGTAGGCAGGGGCATGGCTACAGGGGATCGAGAGGTAGCAATTACATCTGGACTCTGATGCCTAAGGGGGCGCAATGGCCTCACAGCCCCATATGAAGACACCAGGATTATAAATGGCACGTGGTAGGCGGAGGTCCCGGTTTACGGTTTTGCATTGGAACACAGGAGCTTCACGTTACCCCCTCTGGCTGTAGGCTAGGGACAGGCAATGTGTTGTGAACCAATATCTTACATACACGAATAAAAACAATTGAAATTCCCAAAAACATTATTGGGGTCAGTGTTGTGCCATCCATGGGGCATGGGGGGGATCTTCCCCTCAGGTGGCCACCTTCCATGACTGTGGGGACAGCATAGTAACAAACAGACATTTCACCTTTGCAATTTCCAATAAAAATTTGGTACTGAAGTCGCCATATCATTTTCCAGAGTCAAAAAGGCTAGAGGAGCCCCTGACCCGGGAACATGAAGTCTGGTCATTTACCCATTTGTTATCACCTTACTATCACAGGTGCATGTGGTGGAGCTTTACAGACTGGAGAAACCCCATTATTTCTCTTCTCCCCTGGATGGCCAAATATGTACGCTCCAAGGATTGAGTGCACCTGGGTGATCCGATCCCCTGAGTCCACGGTGGAGCTGAACCTCCTGTCAGTGGATATTGAAGCCCAGCCCACATGTGGTAATGACAAGCTTGTCATCAGAGACGGTAAGGGAGCCATTATTTTCCTGTCATTTATGCAAACAAAATCGCAGTATAAATAGTATTTTAATGAACCTTATGCTCCCCTCTTCATCTGTATTCTGTCCCAATTCACTTTAGCTCGTCTATCCATGACGCCTTGTTTTCCTTCTTCCTGCTGCCTTTGTTTGTGAGTTCAAACCCCCTGTTATTCCACTTCAATATAATGTATAGAATTTAACAAGGTGTAAAAATAAATAAACCTATTGTCTTTACAAAATAAATTATAAACTAAATAGTAAATAAATAAGAATAAAATATAAAAATATAAAAATATATACATGTATACAGGCTTGAGAAAGGTCCTGGACACGTGGACTGAAATGTTGCACATGAGCTAATAAAGTCCAAACGTTCTTCACTTATCTTTTTCGAGTGTGGCCTATTTTCTTATGATGTCGGAGAAAATGCCGCAGCAACCACACAAATAATTATAAGTATGCAGAAAGCTTTTAAGCTCCCTCTAGTGGTGACTGTAGGTAACGAGAAAGTTATTTTTTAAATTGATATATATGTAGGGGATTTGAATTCACAAAACAAAGCTCCAGCCGCTATGAAGATATATTAATAAAATAATCAGCACAGAATTTTGGACCTAAAAATGACATGGTGTTAAAAGACAGAGATTCACTCCAAGGGCATTAGGCAGAGCATTGTAGACATGAACTATGTAAAAAATAGAGAGAGAAGCCGTCAGAATGGACACATCACATTACTAATGATTTTTTTAATTATTAGGGCATGACCACACATGGCGGAATTCCTCCGCAACTGTCCGCATCAATGCCGCACCTAATCCGGGTTGCGGATTACGGCTGCGGATCTGCACAAAATGTGCAGAAAATTGATGCGGACTAGCTGCTGCGGACTGCGGGAAAAGTGCTTCCCTTCTCCCTATCAGTGCAGGATAGAGAGAAGGGACAGCACTTTCCCTAGTGATAGTAAAAGAAATTCATACTTACCGCCCGTTGTCTTTATGACGCGTCCCTCCTTCGGCATCCAGCCCGACCTCCTTGGATGACGCGCCAGTCCATGTGACCGCTGCAGCCTGTGCTTGGCCTGTGATTGGCTGCAGCCGTCACTTACACTGAAACGTCATCCTGGGAGGCCGGACTGGAGACAGAAACAGGGAGTTCTCGGTAAGTACGAACTTCATTTTTTTTTACAGATACATGTATATTGGGATCGGTAGTCACTGTCCCGGGTGCAGAAACAGTTACTGCCGATCGCTTAACTCTTTCAGCACCCTGGACAGTGACTATTTACAGACGTCTCCTAGCAACGCTCCTGTCATTACGGGAGCCCCATTGACTTCCTCAGTCTGGCTGTAGACCTAGAAATACATAGGTCCAGCCAGAATGAAGAAATGTCAAGTTAAAAAAGCAAGACGCATCCGCAGCACACATGACATGTGCATGACAGCTGCGGACTTCATTGCGGAACTTTGAATCTCCATTGAAGTCAATGGAGAAATTCCGCCATGAGTCCGCCACTGCTCCGCAACAGACAGAGCATGCTGCGGACACCAAATTCCGCTCCGCAGCCTATGCTCCGCAGCGGAATTGTACGCATCGTGTAAACGAACACTGCTAAATTAAAGTGAAAGTCAATGGAGAAACGGCTCCGCTGCGGAATAACGCTGCGGAGTGTCCGCAGCGGAATTTAAGTGAAATTCCGCCATGTGTGAACCCGCCCTTATCATTATTGTTAATATTACTTTCTATAATTGTTAATATATCATATAATTTTTTTTATCATCAAGGAGAAAACAACATTGCCCGTGTACTTGCCACCATCTGTGGTCATGAGGTTCCTGGACCAATTCGATCAACTGGAGATACCATGTTCTTGTATTTTGCTTCTGATGCCAGTGTTTCTGGGAGAGGGTTCAATGCGTCTTATCACAAAAGTATATTTAATTTGACTTTATTTTTTTACAAAATGTAACACTTATATGTTGTGTATTGAAGGCAGCACTTTGTGCCTATATTTGTCATTGTAAAGAGATCACTGACTTCCAGCGCGGTCCTGTAATAGGACGCCACCCTTGTAATAAGTCTGTTCCGGAAATTTCTTCCGTTCTAGATATTTCACGATCTACTTCGAGTGGTATTATTGTAAAGTGGAAGCGTTTAGGAACCACAGCAAATGAGCCACGAAGTGCAGACCACGTAAAGTTACAGAGCGGGGTCGCCGAAGGCGCATAGTGCATAAAAGTCGCCATCGCTCTGCTGACAATAACTGCAGAGTATAAACCTCCTCTGTCATTAACAACTGCACAAAACTGTTCCCAGAAGCTTCATGACATGGGGGCCGTGCAGCTGTATGTGCTGGATGGAGGTGTGTAAAGCCGCCACTGGACTCTGGAGCAGTGGAAACGTGGAGTGAGGAATCACGCTTCTCTATCTGGCCATCTGATGGACGAGTCTGGTTTTGGCGAATAAAACGTTACCTGCTTGACTGCATTGTGCCAGCTGTATTGTTTGGTGGAGGAGGGATAATACTATGTGGTTGTTTTTTAGCGCTTGGCACCTTAATTCCAGTGAGAGTAAATCTTTTCTCTTCCAGCATGACTGTACCACAGTGCACATGGTCCATAAAGACATGGTTGGTTGGTTGGTTGGTTGGTTAGTGAGTTTGGTCGGAAGAACTTGACTGGCCGCACAGAGTCCTGACCTCAACCCCATCCAACCCATTTGGGATGAACTAGAATAGAGATTATGAGCCGGGCCCCCTCCCCAACATCAGTTTCTGACCTCACAAATGATCTTCTGAAGGAATGGGCAAAAATTCCCACAGACACCCCAAAATCTTGTAGAAGGTCTTCCTAGAACAGTGGAATCTGTTTTAGCTGCAATGGGGGGACCAACTCTTTATTAATGCCTATGGCTTTAGAATGGGATGTCATAAAAGCTCCTGTAGGTGGAATGTGTAGGTGTCCCAATACCTTTAGATACATATAGTGTATCTTAGCGCTCGTAGTGCTGCTGCATGTTTGTCTTTCTTTACTTGTGGTGTCAGATAAGTCTTGTTTCTTAAATATATGGAGGTTTCTCATCCTGATCAAATCAGCCCACAAAAATGCTACCTGAACAACAAACACAACCTGACATCGATTGTTGTTTTTTTTTTAGGGGTAGGGGATTTGAAAACAGTATTTGTTGGGTGAGGGGTCCAATGGACACTATTATGAATGAAAATAGAGCTACCATTATCATTCAAAATGTGGCATATATGAATCCTGCCTTAGCATAGTATAGAAGCGAAACCCAGTGGTCTTCTTACCCCTTGTGGACATTAATGATATTACATACCAATTTTCTATTTCATAACTCCAATATTTCTTGTCAGGACCCAAAACATGCCAGTATATCTTTAAAATAAACCAGGGGCAAAGACATATGTATCATAGAGATAGAACATGCAGCTGCTATGTGTCCTCTTGAAAGAGGGGGCCCAGTCCTGGTTGGTCCCATCTTCTTTGCTACTGAGTGTCGAGAACTTATATCCAGAGGAACTGCATTGTCACAAAACAAGGGGTTGGGTAACTGGCCCAGGGATCATGGCAAGGGTGGAAAAAACACCAGGCCCTTCTGTCTTTGTACACCCCATATATGGAGGACAAAGGTTCCATAGCAAAAATTACCATCCCCCCCCATGGTTAACTCCGTTAATGGAGAATAGCGCTCTCTTCTTCTAGATCCCCATTTCCACCACAGAGACTGTCTGTATGGTATCCAAACCTTTGATATGTATATATTCTTCTTTTTTCAGGCTGTGGGGGATATTTACATGCAAATAGAGGACTGATAACTTCACAGAATTACCCGGAAAACTACATTCCCAATCAGAACTGTACTTGGCACGTGATGGTCACCGCCGGCTTCACAATTGCTGTCCATTTTGAGCAAACATTTGAAGTATTGAACAATGATGCGTCCTGCGGTGGCGGAGACTACATAGAAGTATGTTCATATTCATCAACTATGGGAAAATAGTTGTAATAAATCATCTGTGGATATATAACTCCTGTATATCATTTCGCCAGCTGAAAAATGGCCCTGACGAGTCGTCCCCTCCACTTGGAAATGGAAAATTCTGTGGCAGGAAAACTCCATCCAGCATGCACACCACCGACAACGAATTGTTTGTCCGATTCATCACAGACGCCAGCAATGAAGGGAAAGGGTTCAAACTCCGATATGAGGCAAAGAGTCTAGGTATGTGTAAATGGCTCATCTTTCATGCCATGCAGGGGCGCAGCTATAGGGGGTGCAGAGGTAGCAGTCGCACCCAGGCACCAGAGACAGTATTATAAATGATATATGGTATGTGGGGGCCCTGTTATAGATTTTGCATTGGGGGCCCAGAACTTCAAGTAACACTTCTGATGCTATGCAGCTGGTTGATGTCTCCAATACCTGAGCAAGAATCAAATAGCAAAAAATTGCATTGTCTGGAGTGTCCCAAAGGGAAAAAAAATTCTTCCTGACCGCTAGTGGTGAACACACTGTAATAACCGTAAACTAGACGTTATAGTTATTAAAGGGGCATTCCAGTTTCATCAAATAAAACTTAATGAGGTTTTCCCATGAGGGACATTTATGACATATCCACATGATATGTCCTAAATCTCAGATAGATTTGGGTCCTACCTCTGGGACCCACACCCATCTCTAGAACGGGGCCCCCTAAACCCCGTTCTACCTTTTTGTGTTCACGCAGCCTCCCGTCCACTTACTGATTACTTGGTCGGGAGTTACAGAAACTGCGTAGCTAAGCGGGTTACGCTGTTTCTGTAACTCCCGACGATGTAATCAGTAAGTGGCCGGGAGGCTGCGTGAGCACAAAAAGGTAGAACGGGGATTAGGGGGCCCCCTTCTAGAGATGGCTGCGGGTCCCAGAGGTGGGACCTGCATCTGTCTGACATTTAGGACATATCCTGTGGATATGTCATAAATGTCCCTCATGGGAAAGCCCTTTTATTGTAAAATATAAAGTGATGACATTTTCTCATCTCCTTTGGCTATGAATTCCTTGTGGTTTTGTAAGATCTCTGCTTGTAGTCATTGCAGCGTTCATTGTTGTTTACATACAGAGGATGAAAATCTGTCATGGTCATGTGATTGGCACACATCGGCTTGACTTATTACCATACAGTAAGCAGAGCAGTCTCTTATAATGAGCCGGGCACTTGTGTGTCCATCACTTGACCAGGAGAGATTTTTATCCACTGGAAGTAAAGTAATAAAGTCCCAATTCAATGACTGCAAGCAGAGTTTTTGAAAACCATGAAGAATTTAGTCATAAAGTATATATCTTAGAAAATTATTTACTTTCCATTATAAAATGATTAAGTTTTAGTTGTCGAAAACAGAAAATCCCTAAAAGGGGTTTTACAGGATTAGAAAAACATGGCTGCTTTCGTTAAAAAAATGCCACGCCTGTCCACAGGCCTTGTACTTTAGTGGAGCTGAGCAGCAATACCAGACACAACCTGTGGACAGGTGTGGCTTTGTTTTTGGAAGAAAACTGACATCTTGAGCAGCTTTACTGCTCTTACCGTAAAGAATCCTTTTCTCAGCTGGAGATTTAATTGTTTTTCCTCAAGTTGGAGAATGTACCTTTTGAGGATAAAAGTTGATCACATTTTAGGAATCATTAAACACAGAATAATATGTAATAAATAAATTTTCAATATCCTTTAAGTCTCAAAATCAAGTTAAAAGAGGGCATCCACATTTTAAATTATATTTTAAGGCTCAGTTACTGGCTTAGGATGCCCCCTATAGGTATTATATAGCTCTCAGTACTGGGGAACTAAAAGTTCGCCCTCAGTAAACAATAGATGAGCTTGTTATGCTTTATTTTTCGGCTGCAAATAAAATATTTAGGGGTTCTCAACATCACCCACAGAGAGACCCTCATGAATCACATGCCTTAATCTGATAAGTGGTATCCATAAGTAAAAAAGTGTCAATGAAACATATTTGTGTATGATTTTTCTTCGGTTCAATAATCATTGATGTTTACTGTGCTTATTTCCAGCTTGTGGAGGGACCTTATACATCACAGACTCTGATCCCAATGGTTATGTTACATCACCAAATTATCCTAGTACTTATCCTCCAAATACAGACTGTGTGTGGACCATCATAGTACCCAATGGAGAAGCGGTGCAGCTCGACTTTCAGGATCAATTTCACATTGAACCTTCTGACAAGTACTTTCATTTTTCCAATGCTTTTTTTTATACTTCTTTATAATATCAAGTCAATATATTATATAATAAGTCTCTCAAAGGGTCTTCCCAGGTGGTATACCGGTGGGTTCTGACTGCTGGAATCCCAAACAATCCGTTACAGTTGACCCCCGCACATCGGCGCTCCCGTTTAACTTTTGTACAGGGAAATGCAATTCGTTCACTTGAATAGAGCCGTGTTGTAGTTCTATTGACAGCAAAGCAGAGATCTTGAAAACCGTGAGGAATTGATGAAGTATATTGGAAAATTTTATAACTTTTTATTATACAAAGAATAACATTCATAACATTCATTTAAAGTGTAACTAAAGTTTTAAAAAACTTTTGAGATGTCATAGTGACATGTCAGAAGTTTTGATCGGTGGGGATCCGAGCACTGAGACCCCCATCAATCGCTAAAACGAAGAGGCAGAAGTGCTCAGGTGGGCGCTGTGCTGCATCGTTTCTGATCGGCTCTCTGAGGAAAGTCGAGCCACCGGTGCACGTGCCTTTCTATTGAACCCATACCCGGGGAAAACTGATCAGAAACTAAGCGGCACATCGCTCACCCGAACGCTTCTGACGCTTTTCAGAGCTCAGACCCCACCAACCAAAACTTCTGACATGTCAAAAGTTTTTTTAAAGTTTAGTTACACTTTAAGAAAACTGGAATCCCCCTTTAAGAAGGACGCAGCCTCCTCTGTCTTCCTTCAAACCACAGGAATCAATGATCCCCAGTTACTCTAGTCACATACAGTCAGTTTTCTGATGTGACACATGCAGCTATTATATTGTAGCCTTTATAGTTCTCCGACTAGAAGGAAGTTGTTACTACCATGTCATGGATATTCCCATTTATACTAAATACTCCCATTAGTTACAGCTTTTATATAAAACGATGAATTTCTGTAAATCCTGAAATAATGAGCATATTTTCTCTTGCATCAGTTGCAGCAACAGTTACCTGGAAATAAGAGATGGTGCAGATCCCAGCAGCAGGCCCCTTGCAAAACTGTGCGGTAACACATTGCCAGTCACCTATAAATCATTGGGCACGGCTATGTACCTGAGGTTTAGAACAGATGGCAGTAGACCTGGAGCAGGATTCAATGCCCAATTTTCTATTGGTAAGGTCACATAACACAATATAAACCTTATGGATTACAATGGAGGGGGGCACATACTCAGTCACCTCTACATGAAACGTAACATTGACGGAAGTGCCAGCTGATGGGCATAATGTGACTCAGCTCTACTGCATTTTCTGTGGAAGGGGAAGACTCTTCACCCACTCTTGCATGTTCTTATACCCAGGGACAAGTTAGTCTCTTGATCTGTGGCTTAGCCTGGCCCCAGTTGGGTTTACTCCTTCAGTCCCAGCCTTGTATACGGAGGGTCCTATACAAATTCTTGGCCGTTCTTCACCTGGGACAAATGTTTAGTTTGCTGCGATAGTCCGGTATCTTTTTAGTTTCAATTTTCCTTTTATTATTTTTCTCGTTGAAATTAGTATAACAAGATGTAGAAGTAGAAATAGAGAATGTCATTACAGTATAGATCAACACAGGCACATGCAGATAACTGGTTTAAGTTGTGGAGTAACATCCAAACGTTCCTGCAATAAAAAACGACAGAATAATTCTGATGTATTATTAAGTAATATACATGCATTAAAAGAACATTAAAAAAAATAATATGTGGGGGGAGAGGTAGTTAGGAGGAGGGAGTAGGAGAGGTAGTTAGGAGGTGATACACGTGGTGTAAAATTCTGTTTCTCAAGTTACATCTATAAGAACGTGTTGAAGGGACTGTGGTACTTTTAAGATAAGGAAACTACTGGGTATCCGAGGTCACATTTGGAAATTGTGTCGAGGTTTGGAATGTTTTCCAAGGTTTCCAAATTGATGAGAATCGGGGAAAGATATGATTTAATAGTGCTGCTGTCTCTTCGATGTGAAGAATTTGTTCAACTTTATTCATCCTATGTGGGTCGACCTCCATAATTGTGGGATTAATAGTTTGACACCAGACAGAAGGTGGAATATTAGTATATTGGAGTGTTTGTTTAGGTTTTTAACAGGTAATTTCAGAAAAAGCAAGCCCTGTATTTAAATACTGTTCCATCTCTTGTCCTAGCTAAAGATGTAGCCAAGTTTATCTTGACTTGCTGTAGAGTGATATTACACAACAAAAGTCACTGAAAAGTCATTAAAAAAGTAAAAATAAAGTTTCCTGACACTGTGCATTTAATGCGTGGAGAGTCAAGATAAAGACGGTTACTTTCTTATATTTGCTTGTACTATTGATTTATGCAAAGTTTGTGAAAACAACAGTGACTATATAAGTTCAATGTATAAACAGTATGCAGTAACCTCACAAGCTCCCTCTAGTGGTGAGTTAGAACGTTATCATTTTATCATTTAACTACATGTTTTTAAAGGGATTTGAACCTCTGTATCAGAATGAAGGAGTTCTGACCGTTATAAAGATAATTAATCAGCACAGAAATTTGTACCTTTCTAGATAAAAAAACAACAATGCGTCCAAGGGTGACGTTCACTTTAAGCTTGGTTCCACCATGCAGATTCCTGATATCTATATCTTCATGAATCATTTATTTTAATGGTGCACATAAGAGTTGACATCCATGACAATCTTTGGTTCACAATGAGGCATTTTTGATATAGTCATACACAAGGCCTTGGCCGAAATAGTTCTCCTTCAGATCTGGGTCATTGGGACAGACACTTTGTTTTAGATGAGATGTTGAAGACTTTTTTATGTATTTGCAGCTACTTGTGGAGGAAGACACTATGGGCAGAGTGGCATTATCCAGAGTCCTGGTTACCCCACATGGAATTACCCAGATTCCTCTTTGTGTGAATGGTTCTTCAATGGCCCTATAGGACATTACCTTATCCTAAGATTTGAGTCTCTGGATCTTCAGAATTCATCAAATTGCTTAAGTGACTATGTGGAAATCCGTGAATATAATGCATCTGGTTAGTTGTATTACACATCTCTCTCATACTGGGGCTGGATTACCCAAAAACAAACCCTGTCAGTTGCCTTGTGCCCTAGAAGTATTGTGGGATTGAGCAACTTCCCATTGTATGGACTTGGAAAATTAGGGGGAAAATAAATATTTACCTGAGGATCTTCTAGTACACATCATATACTGTATGTACAGTAATAAATTAATACCGTCAACCCCATCCCCCATCAACATGTACCTATCTGAGCCTACATATAAAATGTAAATAAGCCTTAATAATTGTATAATGAACATTAAAGGGGTTGTTCTGCATTAGTCTGGGTCTATTTGCCCCAGGAACAGCGCCACTCTTGGGCTGCGTACGGTGTTACAGCTCAATACCATTGACTTGAATAGGGATAGACTGCAAGACTGGATGCAAATAAAATTCAAACCCTCTGTGAAAAGTATCAGATCTGAATATGTTTTTAACCTCTAGCTGTATGAAGACTTTTTTTAGTCCAGGATAAATTTTATTTTTAATGGCATCATTTTGGGGGTGTTTTTTTGGGGGGGTTGGGATTGAAAAAAAAAACAGCAATTCCACCTCTGTTTTTTGGGATTTGTTTTAACAGCATTCACATTGCGGTATAAATAACTTGATAACATTCTGCGGGTTGTTCTGATTACGGCGATATCAATTATTTTTTCTTTTTTTATGTGTTACTACTTTTAAACAATTTGTTTTTGTCATTGCATTCAAAAATAAAAATTGTATTTCTCCGTTGACAAAGCTTTTTAAGTTTCTCGCTTTTTCCATGATAACAATTTTGTTAGTAAAGAATAACTTTAAAACATTTTTTACATTGGATTTTTATTTCTGTACTAAACGTTTTTTACAATATTTATTAGTGCCTTTAGAGGACTTTGATTGTATACATAATACACTGCGGTACTTCTGTTTTGCAGTGTATTATGCCACACTCAGTAGCAAAATACATCTGAAATTACGGAGCTGTATTTTACGGACGTTAAAAATACTGTTTTTCAATGGAGTCAATGAAAAACGGCTCCAAAAACGTCCCAAGAAGTGACATGCACTTCTTTGACGCGGGCGTCTTTTTACGCGCCGACCTTTGACAGCGACGCGTAAAATTACACCTCGTGGGAACAGAACATTGTAAAACCCATTGAAAGCAATGGGCAGATGTTTGTAGGCGTAAGGGAGCCGTTGTTTCAGGAGTAATTCGAGGCGTAAAATGCCCGAATTACGTCTGAAAACAGTGCGTGTGAACATACCCTAATACTGACGGGCAGTCTATTAGGCCCTGCCTCAGAAAGGGTCTAATAGGCTAACATATAAGGCGGACCTGGGGTCCTATGTTAGGCCCCCTAGCTGTCAGGGCAACCCATCAATGGGCTTATAATGGGAGTCCCCTCCTTCTGTAAAACGATTTAGGTGCCGCAGTTGCCATTGATCGTGGCATCTAAGGGGTTCAATGGCCTGGATTGGAGTTATCTCCCATCCCAGTCATAACACCAGGGTCAGATGTGTATTACAGCTGTGTGGGAAGTTTATCCCGCCAGTGCTGTAAATGTTTGGCGCAGTGTGGGAAGGGGTTATAGGGGTTGTATCATCTACTATCTACTAGCCGGAAATTAAGACCAATTACAAATAGTTTGAATGACTTCTGCAGGGGAAATGTATAGACCGGTGCAGCTGAGATCTCCAGGGTTTCTGAAGCTAGGCCTGTAGTGATTTAAGGGGTCATCCTGATGTGACAACCTCAAATACAAACTGATCCTTTATATGTCTTAAATTCATATTTGCCTTTGTACCACAATAAACTTTTCTTTACTTGAAACTGTTTTATTTACTTCTATAGGGAAACTTTTGGGAACGTTTTGCAATAACACAACACCAGATGACTTGAGGACCTCCGACAGCTTTGCCTATGTGAAATTTGTCAGCGATGGATCTGTGAATACTAAGGGATTTCGTCTCCACTATGAAGCCAGTGCAGAAGGTGAGATATTTAGGGCAATGTAACTCCTGTAACAACTGAGACTGAATTTGTCTCTTCTGGAGAGTATCCGGTGTTCTTGCTGGTTGTGTGGCCACCTGATGACTAGAGAACACGAAACACTGAGGTCAGTAGGGGGCACCAACAGCCCAGAGTGGGTTGCAGCATAAATGTTTCGACCAGAGAGCCTTTTTAAGATGAACTATCCTGTAAAGATGGGCTTCAAGATGGACAAAGCAGTTCTTGGATGTAAGAACAGCTCTGTGTGAAATACGTAAACCTAAGACATGTTATTACTTACTGATCACTGGTGGTTCGACTGCCGGGACACCCACGGATCCTGAAAATGACGTTTTTCAGATAAATGAAGACGATATAAACATTTTTATGTACTAGATAAACTAAATTAAAAAAAATTTCCGTGGATATTGGTGGTATTCTCTGCGTGTGTGGTCAACTAACATAAACCACAATAATGGTGGCAGCTTCACAAATCTTCACCTATTCCATGACCTCTCCCCTAGCTGAATATCAATATGTGACAGGTGCCTGGCATATTTAACAAAGGTAACTATAATTTATATAAAGTCAATTTTATTAATTTAAACCTCCGAATATTTTCAGGTACATTAATATATACATACAAAAGGTTTTAAAAGAAAATCTCCTGGCCAAAAGATGAAGGATGACATATAATCTGATACACCATTAACATATTCATTAAATCGCTCATATAATACGTTTGTTCTCCCTAAGCATAGGGACAGATAATAAATTTGGAACAATCGCTAGGTTGTGTTCACACTTGCGTTTTTGAACAGAATAAGGCCTCATGCACACGACCGTAAAAACACCCGTTATTGCGGGTCGTTATTACGACCCGCAATAACGGGCTCATAGGCTTCTGTTAGCCACGGGTACCTTCCCGTTTGCTCACGGGAAGGTACCCGTGCCGTTAAAAAAGATAGAACATGCCCTATTTCATGCCGTAATAACGGCACGGGCATCCCATAGAAGTCTATGGGGCTCCCGTAATCATGGGTGGCTGCGTGTGTTCACCCGTGATTACGGGAGCGTTGCGAGGTGAGGCGAGGTCAGGGGACTACCCGGTCTGCAGGCCACAGCCCAGTGCCGTAACTACCGCCGGGACTACAATGAAAACTATGGCAGAGCGGGGAGGTATCTCCCCGCTCTGCCATAAACAAAAGACATGTATCCCCTATCCTGTAAAAAATAAAAATAAAAGACGTTCATACTTACCGACAACTTCCTGCTTCCTCCAGTCCGGTCTCCCGCCCGTTACCTTGGTGACGCGTCCCTCTCGAAATCCGGGCCGACGTCCTGGATGACGTTTCAGGCCATGTGACCGCTGCAGCCAATCACAGGTCAATCACAGGCTGCAGCGGTCACATGGACTGCCGCGTCATCCAGGGATGTCGGGCTGGATGTGAAGAGAGGGACGCGTCACCAAGACAACGGCCGGGTAAGTATGAATTTCTTTAACTTTTATTACAGAAAAGGCTGTCCCTTCTCTCTATCCTGCACTGATAGAGAGAAGGGGCTGCCGATTAGTGCAGTGCTATTTTGCTGCCAAAAACGTGCTCGTAAATACGGGTGGAATACGTGTGACACCGGACCCATATTTACGAGCACGGGTTCGTAAATACTGGTGCAAAACGGGTGGAATACGTGTGACACCGGACCCGTATTTACGCCAGTATTTACGGGTGTGAAAAAATACGGTCGTGTGCATGAGGCCTAAATTTTATATGCTCAAGGTGGCCACCATGCCTATTCATAACAAGTGGGAATATTTTTATCTTTATAGTCTCCTATATAGTGGAATTCCAATCCTGGGAGAATACTCATCCCACAGCACGTGAACTGTCTTGACGGCGGATCCTTATATTATTTAGCTCTTCCCTCCTATTGCATATAGCATTGGAAGTGTGCATCTACCTGGCTTAGATATATGGATGATATCCTACTATGTTGGAAAGGATCTTTGAACTCTCTCAATGAATTTATTGGGGATCTCAATATTAACAATCTAAATATCCTCTTGACGTTTACACATAGTAGAAACACTATAAGTTTTCTCGACCTCAATATTTATAGGGATGGGAATAGACTTAAAACAACTACGTATCGAAAACCGACATCGGGTAATACTTTATTGGCAGCAAGTAGTCATCATCTGCCCTCTCAAATTAGGGGGATCCCAATCAGTGAGTTCCTTCGAATTCAACGGAATTGTACTGATTTTGAAAACTTTAAAAATGAAGCTCAAGATCTTTCCTCCCGTTTTATAAATAGGGGGTACTCTAAGAAACTAATTAAAAAAGGATATAATAGAGCACTTAGACAAAATAGAGAGGAAATTATGAAGAGAGACAAGGGGGACAATGGTGATAACAGAGTCCGATTCATCTCCAGATATGGATCCCACTGGGACATATTGCGGAATCTTATGATAAAGAACTGGCCATATTTGACATTGGATAAAAGGATCAATTCTATAGTAGGAAACATTCCAAGTATGGTCCCCAAAAGGGCACCTACACTAAAGGATAAATTGGTCAGCTCTGAATTTAAGAGAAATACCCCAGAAAGGGACCTATGGCTACAAAAACGCCCAAAGGGAATGTTCAAGTGTGGTTCGTGTAGATGTTGTAAATATGTAACAAAATCAGATACTTTTTCCGATAGTGAACATAAAAAGGAATTTAAAGTTTACAATTTTATCAATTGCCGCTCAACGATGGTGGTATATTCTGTTACCTGCCCATGTGGGAAACAATATATCGGGAAAACGAAACGTGAGTTACATATACGCATAAGTGAACACATTTCTGATATCACCAAGGGGGAAATGAAGAATCCATTAGCAGCACATTTTAAGACACATCATGGACAGTCACCTATAGGTTTGAAATTTATGGGAATTTATCAATTATTTGAAGATAGAAGAGGGGGTGATCGGAACCGTATACTTCTACAAAAGGAAACTATGTGGATTTATACGCTAGGCACCCTAAACCCTAAGGGACTAAATAATGAAATAAAATTTAATATGTTCCTTTGAGTATTAAAAATGTTGTGAGCAGGTTGATTACTGCTGGGATGGCTGCTTACCAGCGTCCAGAGCGGTCTCCACTTGCCCCCTATCATTAAAAGTATAAAAATTTGAAAATAATAATTTGAAAATAAAAATATAAAATTTTAAATTAAACCGTTACATTTTCATTCCCAATGGGGAATATGAATACTATATGGTGCCAACACATGGGTCTATCGGTTTTCCCTATCTTTTTCCTATGGCCCCTTTGAATAAATGGTAATCCCAGTATATTTGAAATATTCTTATTCAAAGGCTACAACTTTGGGATATGATGAAAAAGGAAAAGAATCTGTATTTGTATTTGTTTTCCCTACGGTTCCCTTAAACAAATGATAATCCCAGTAGATACTAAATATCTCTATCTAAAGGCTCTAATTTTGGAATATGATGAAAACAAAAATAATCAAAATTAATGGAAAATATTGTTCTTGGAAATATGGAATATTTGTATAGATGGTCCTATTTTGGCCTTTTGAAATTTATATTAAAAGATCATGAAATAATCAGATTGCACCATAATACAAATAATTCCTCCTCTTTATAAGTAGGCACCTGACATATCGATCAGAGAATATCTTATTGGTTCCATATAGAATGGTAATATAAATGAAAATTATGTATTAAGATTGCGTTATTGAAAGAATTTCCTTTCTGATAGATTGGCAATGGTTTTGCGGACTCTCGGGGTGGGTGGGGACACAGGTTATATTGCCCTTTGGCATGAGACGTGTTTCCCTGCCCTCCCCGAGAGACTGTATGATCTGGTCAATGCATGACGCTAAAAAAGGTGAGAAATTGGCTATATGAGTAGAACGGACGCATTGGGGGAAGGGAAGAAATGTTCTCCGTCTTTCCATGATCCGGGAATAAATTATAATCTGGAATATTTCTTTTGTAAAAAAGCATACTGTCCTATGCTATTCGTGTCTGACTAAACAGATTATCTGTACTGATTTTCGAGACATACCACTGATCCCCCATTACTATAAATCAAATATATAGATGTGGGTTAACGATAAAAGGAATTATCTATTTATTTATTTGTTCTGATTAAAATGTAAGGTAAAAGTTTTTTCCTTTTTTGAATTGTAAATTACAAATAAATATATTGTGCAAAGATGACATAATATAATCTATACACATCTGTGTTTATATATATATATGAAATAAAGCCTCTTTAAACTGGCAATTGAGGAACCAATGAATAACTGTTGGGACACTATAAATACAATACCCTTGGCTACACTTGCTAAAACGGCTCTGAGGAAATCCCGTGTAGGGATGAAACGCGTCAGCTGACTTAATTAAGTTGGGCAGGTAGTGACGTCTATACCTGGCCCTGCGAATCCCTGACCAAACTTGGAGACATGATTTGGAAGGAGACATCATGTGAATTGTAATTCACTTTATTGCCGGCCTATGCTCTTGCCTTCCCGGACCTCGTACCGCCTTGTGCACGGTGTGGAATAAGCGGGTATTCAGAAGAAAACCTTAAGCCATCTGACCTTGCGGTGGAGCTCTCAAGTGGGTTGATAAACAGAGGAATATATAACCTGGAATTTGCCGTTGGAAGATCTTTTCGTCCCACCTGTTAACAGATTGCTCCCGCACATGGACTACAGAGGCTCACCGGAACATTAGAGGTAAAAATACAAGTTATTTTACGAAATCTTGGAAAACTGATTGCCTTTTGAACAAAGAGGATCGAGGGGGATATATTTAAACCTTGCGTCTACTGAATAGACTGCCTATTACTTATTATGCCCAAAATCCAATGCTATATGCAATAGGAGGGAAGAGCTAAATAATATAAGGATCCGCCGTCAAGACAGTTCACGTGCTGTGGGATGAGTATTCTCCCAGGATTGGAATTCCACTATATAGGAGACTATAAAGATAAAAATATTCCCACTTGTTATGAATAGGCATGGTGGCCACCTTGAGCATATAAAATTTATTCTGTTCAAAAACGCAAGTGTGAACACAACCTAGCGATTGTTCCAAATTTATTATCTGTCCCTATGCTTAGGGAGAACAAACGTATTATATGAGCGATTTAATGAATATGTTAATGGTGTATCAGATTATATGTCATCCTTCATCTTTTGGCCAGGAGATTTTCTTTTAAAACCTTTTGTATGTATATATTAATGTACCTGAAAATATTCGGAGGTTTAAATTAATAAAATTGACTTTATATAAATTATAGTTACCTGAGAGTGCCTTGATATATTTCTGGATCTTTTTTCTTTTCTTTTTTGGTATATATCTTCTTCAGAAATGGCACCGTGCTATATGTATATTGCATTTTTGGGTATGATTTTTGGGTATGGTTTAGCCATAACCTGTTTCTTTTTTGTATATTTAACAAAGGCTCCACAGCAGCGTTGGACTTCATTGTGGCCACCAGAGGAAATGATTATTAGGGCCCCCCTCCATTTATACAGAACATGTACGCACTTTTAATTTAAATTATAATCGCTATTGTTATGGATCCGAGTCAAGACCCTTTGAGGCCAATTATTGGGTCAGAGCTTGGGCCTACGAGGATCCTCGGGTACTGGTGGGCTAGTGTGTCCCTGCACTTTACAATATAACCAAAAATTATAATTAATATGGTGAAGATACAGTATTATATTAATATTAATATTATATTAATTATTATATACAACTGTTATAGCTGACCCCCCCCCCCAATTACCACTATTCCACTGTAATGAAATATACATAACTAAAACACATCCTCTCTACATTAATGAACAAAAAAAAATAGGTCTGTATATGTATATATAGTTATTTCCCCCCACAATGTGTATGGCCATGCGTTTAGTGATATTGTTGAGATTACATATCCAGGAATAATAATCTATTTTACAGAATGTGGAGGAGAAATTAATGGAATCACCGGAACACTAAATTCTCCAAATTATCCCAATTTGTACCCTCATAATCGCGTTTGTGAATGGAGAATAACGGTACCAGAGGGCAGACGTGTTACACTGACAATAAATGACCTACAACTGCAGAATCACCAGGACTGTAATTACGACTATGTGGCTGTAAGTCATATGGAAAAGTGGTAATGTAACGCCAGAATGTTCCATAACACCTGTGGGGTATAGGGTAAATGTTTAGGCACATCATTTAAAAGGAACCGGTCTAAATCGGAGCGCTTACATGATTCCCAAATAGAGAGGAACTATTGGGCACAGCTACACGCAGTGAATACCCCACCGATTAAAAAAACATGGCGTCCATAAATCTAGTTGGCAGTGAAGAAACAACCCTCATTTTTTTGCTCTTTGTTGTTTGACCAATGAGGGTACTTGTGGATGAATGCACTACCACCAACTATACAGTCCTGGGGAAATAGAAAGTACACCCTTTAAGTCCATGCTTTTCTTTATCAAGGCTTAAATAACAATTGTGTTGGCCTTTACAAACTTCTACAAAGAAGCAAATACCCTCAGGTAATAAAAAATAAACTCTTTTTCCCGAAAAAGATAAGCAACAATAACCAGGTGAAAAAAATAAATAAGTACACCCATCCTACTCCCACAATTATTTAGAGAATAATTAGCAGCCTGGTGTTACTAATCAAATGCACAAGATTAGGCCCCGTTCACATCACGCTATTGCCCTCCTTTTGACGTATATGCCAGAAAAAACTTCCCTTGTAGACCTCTGATGGAGGGCTGCGAGCCTGCGACTTATCAAACAGTATAGGCATACAGTGGTATACGTCGCCCATAGTCTCACATTGTAAGAAAGCGTATACCGCACAGTATACATTTTTCTACTGTATACAGTTGTATGATATGGCATAGTCTAGTTTTTGTTTTGTTTTTTTTGTTTTTTGCTGTATTCCAGCCCGACAGAGGACAAAAGGACGCTTTTTTTTTTTTTACCTCAATCGGGCTAATAGTGCCCTATGGTTACGCTTAGTGTGTACACCAGGAGCTTTTCCCGGTGTACACGCTAAGCGTACGTCACTAACGCAATGTGAACATGGCCTTAGTTACATAGTTGAAGATAAGGGTGCATCAAGTCCAACCTTTTAAACCTACAGCATTGATCTAGAGAAATCAAAAACTCCTATGAGGCAGTAGTCAATTTCCTTCCCAGCTCCAAATGGGTCGATTAGAATTAATCCCTGGGTCTTAATCATTGAGTATCTATAAAAGCAGGACCTTTGTGCTGTGTTCTGGGGGCACTGGTGTTTGTCTACATCATGCCAAGAGCGAAGGGCATCCGCCATAACCTCAGAGAAGCAATTGTCGCTGTTCATCAATCTTGGAAAGGTTCTAAGTCATCTCCAAACTTCACCATCAACATCAATTCACAGCCAGCCAGCACGTTATATGTTAAATCTATGTTTATGCAGGGGAGCTCTATAAGGAAAAATAATGCTACAGCCACTATAAAAATATAGGAGATCAGTAAAAAAGTTAAAAAAAAACCTTGCAGCTAAAAGCGACATGATGATAAATGGCAGAGATTCACTTCACACTTCTGTCGGCTGTCTCTTTGTGGTTCTAGGAACCGAGAAGTGACTAGTGCCATCAGCGCCATTATGTGGTGCGCATAAGGGTTGTCACTTCCCTTCCCCCACACAGTAGTAAACGGAGAAGGGAGATTTCCAAAGTGAATGGAAGACCTGCCAGTTTACGTTTGAGTTTAGTTCTATGCCAATCTGAATCATGGGTATAATCTGGGAATAATTTGTAGATTTAGTCCTTGTTCTCACATATTCAACACTATGTCCTATTCTTTGTAAGTAATACTGCTGCTACTTTGTCTTTTGGTCTGATCACAGGTGTACAATGGTTATCAAAATCAGTCTCCCCTTTTGGAAAAACTTTGTGGTAACGTAGCCCCAAATACCAAAATCAGATCATCAGGCAATACCATGAAAATCCTATTTATCACAGATGGGTCTGTATCCAGCGGAGGATTCCAGGCTGCATTTACTTCAATGGAAGATGCTGGTAAACATTTAATAATCTACTAGTATTCGTATGACAGGTATGATGTTATGTATTGTAATGCTGAAGACCAAAACTAGAAAGTCTTCCCAGATAACAGACTAAGGTCTATTATGAGGCTGGGATAGATAGGAAAGCTGTCAGCTTCATTCACAGCCATATGAACGGTACATGTGAGAGCTGTATTTCTTGTGCCAAAGGTAGGCATGAATCAGCGGAAACCAGGGAAGCCTTATCTTTGGCAGTATCTGATCCCACCTTTGGCACAAGGTATATGTGTTACGCCACTGGTGGTGCTCAAGACCACAATACCAGACTATCGCTATCACATGGATGAAGCACACATCTATACTGACAGAAACCAAAAGGCACAAGTAACTCACCAGTGGAGCGAAACTGAATACTGGAGGTAGTAGAAGTTGGAGACGATTCATAAATGAAGTGGATGGCAGATGAATAGCATGCAAGCAGTTAACAGATGAATAGACCGTCAACAATAATTAACAGCACTCACTGACTTTATCTGAATACTCTCCCACAGCAGGGTAAGACAACAGCTTGGCAGCAGACCAAACACATGAGAAAGGTAAACAACCCAGTGGAACTACTATCCGCAGGATACACATAAAACCACTATACAAAAACTAGATCTCTCAGAGGACCAACAGCTCCCACAGTACAAACAAACACATAAACAAAAACAAAGTCACCAACTACAATCTGTAAGCGTTTCGCACATGCCAGAAACAGTATAACCAGCACCTGAGTAATCCAGGCCTGAAGTATATATAAGCTCAAGTAAAGTACTCTGCCCAAATTAACCAGGCAAAGCTAAATGATGACCAAATCCAGACTCAGACCAATGGCATTGCCTAGCAATGCCCAAACACTGAAATAACAGAAATCATTGATTAGCAGTAGTCCTGCTGATAATCATAACAATACTGCTCTCACATGTATTATTTATATGACATGAGAATGAAGCCTTGTGGTTCTGTTATTAATTTGTCAAAGTCAATCAATCAAAACCATGTTAGGGAGTATTCACACTGAAAAATACATGTGGGTTTTGCTATAGTTTTATTACACTTGCAGTAAAACTGCTTTAAAGAGAACATATAGATTTACAAAGTCTGATCAGTGGAGGTCTGCCTGCTGGGACCACCAACAAGTCCTAGACATGAGTAGCCCAGTCCCTCAGTGCAGGCAGAGAGTTGGCTGCACTTGTGCAGTTATTCTGCATTATAGTCTATGGGAGAGACAGCCGAGCGTGATCACCCAGCTCTAACCATATCTCCGATTGACTTTAATGGAAAATTACCTTTCATATGAGGCCAACTCTACACTGTGAATGGGGAACTGGACATAACCGTTCTTACGACTGGTAGGGACTCTTTGGCTAGAGCTCCGCCGATTACACATTTATGACATAAAATCAATATTCCATATGTATCATAGGTAAACCAAGACTTTCACCTTGTTGCTTTTTTCATTAATCCCTGCTGGATATCTGAATAGGTGCATCATAAGAGCTGAGGTGAGCAGGGAGGGGTGTGTCTGTCAACAAAGTGTTGACTGGTTCCAGCAGCAACCAGTAGAATTGTAAACATAGCGCTACACTATATTAGGCCTCATGCATACGAACGTATTTTTTCCCTCCCGTAAATACTGGCGTAAATGCAGGTCCGGTGTCACACGTATTCGACCCGTTTTGCACCAGTATTTACGGACCCGTGCCCGTAAATACGGTTCCGGTGTCACCAGTATTCCACCCGTATTTACGGGCAAAATTGCACTGCACTAATCGGCAGCCCCTTCTCTCTATCAGTGCATGATAGAGAAGGGGCAGCCCTTTCCGAGGTAAAAGTAAAAGAAATTCATACTTACCCGGCTGTTGCCTTGGTGACGCGTGCCTCTCTTGACATCCAGCCTGACATCCCTGGATGACGCGGCAGTCCATGTGACCGCTGCCGCCTGTGATTGGCTGCAGCGGTCACATGGGCTGAAACATCATCCAGGGATGTCGGGCCGGATGTCAAGAGAGGGACGCGTCACCAAGGCAATAGCCGGGAGGCCGGACTGGAGGAAGAAGCAGGAAGTTCTCGGTAAGTATGAACGTCTTTTTTTTTTTTTTACAGGTTGCTCTATATTGTGATCCGAATTCACTGTCCAGGGTGCTGAAAGAGTTACTGCCGATCAGTTAACTCTTTCAGCACCCTGGACAGTGACTATTTACGGACGTCGCCTAGCAACGCTGCCGTAATGACGGGTGCACACACGTAGCCACCCGTCATTACGGGAGCTCCATAGACTTCTATGGGCTGCCCGTGCCGTTATTACGGCCTGAAATAGGACATGTTCTATCTTTTTCAACGGCACGGGCACCTTCTCGTAAGCATACGAGAAGGTACCCGTGGCCAATAGAAGTCTATGTGCCCGTTATTTCGGGTCGTAATTACGACCCATAATAACGGGAGTTTTTACGGTCGTGTGCATGAGGCCTTACCAACTGATACAACTCAGGATCAGTATCATGGCATTTCTGCCCAACAGACACCAAAGCCTTAAAAATAAAACCAAACCAAAAATGTTTTATCTTGCAGTTTGTGGTGGGTCACTTATGGAACCTACTGGAGAAAATTTCACATCTCCTGGATATGACCAGGTCAAGAATTACACAAAAAACCTGAACTGTGAATGGAGTATTCAGAACCCAAACACCTATAACTCAACTACGTACATTGAGTTCAAAAGCCTGCGGCTGGAACCGCATCAGAACTGCCAGAATGATTTTATTGAAATCCGCGTAGGTGAGTGGTGAATATTATAGCTATGATTATATGGTTAGTGTGAAAGTGATTAAAATAATGTTTAAATGATTTAATTTTGTGCAGCGGACATCTTGTCTGGAGTCCCCATCTTGTTTCTTTTGTAATGAATAAGAAAGTCATTGCTCCTTTAAAGACAGGTTTTATGTTTCTAAGTTGTGTTATCTTTGTCCTTGGTTCCCATACGAGGCTTGGGGAGAAGGAGCAGGGAGTGAGATGGGAGGATGGCAAATATGCTTGTGGGAATGCCTCCCCCTTCTTACAGGAATATTCTTGACAAGAAAGATCCGGCACCTGCAAACCTGATGTGTGAAGAATTATAATAATATATCTGGAATGTATCGTGTGTCTGATCCAAATCATGTTTTGTCGATATATCAGAGAGGAATAACACACAGACGCTGCTGATATGCTCAAAATACTCCTCTGCGGCTTTTATTGCCAAACTCAATTACAATAATATCATTCAGAAGGGGTGTAGGCATGAGGTTAACCAATCAGAGGCAATGTGACAATATTTCAAATTCTGCCAATTACAGACACACGATACATTCCAGATACATCATTATAATTCTTCACACATCAGGGTTTGCAGGTGCCATATCTTTCTTGGCAAGAATATTCCTGTAAGAAGGGGGAGGCATTCCCACAAGCATATTTGCCCTCCTCCCATCTCACTCCCTGCTCCTTCTCTCCAAGCCTCGTATGGGAACCAAAGAAGATAACACAACTTAGAAACATAAAAACCTGTCCTTAAAGAGGTTCTGTCACCAGATTTTGCAACCCCTATCTGCTATTGCAGCAGATAGGCGCTGCAATGTAGATTACAGTAACGTTTTTATTTTTAAAAAACGAGCATTTTTGGCCAAGTTATGACCATTTTTGTAGTTATGCAAATGAGGCTTGCAAAAGTCCAAGTGGGTGTGTTTAAAAGTAAAAGTCCAAGTCGGCGTGTATTATGTGCGTACATCGGGGCGTTTTTAATACTTTTACTAGCTGGGCGCTCTGATGAGAAGTATCATCCACTTCTCTTCAGAACGCCCAGCTTCTGGCAGTGCAGATCTGTGACGTCACTCACAGGTCCTGCATCGTGTCGGACACATCGGCACCAGAGGCTTCAGTTGATTCTGCAGCAGCATCGGCGTTAGCAGGTAAGTCAATGTAGCTACTTACCTGCAAACGCTGATGCTGCTGCAGAATCAACTGTAGCCTCTGGTGCCGATGTGGCCGTCACGATGCAGGACCTGTGAGTGACATCACAGATCTGCACTGTCAGAAGCTGGGCGTTCTGAAGAGAAGAGGATGTTACTTCTCTTCACAGCGCCCAGCTAGTACAAGTATTAAAAACGCCCCGATGTACGCACATAATACACACCCACTTGGACTTTTACTTTTAAACACACCCACTTGGACTTTTGCAAGCCTCATTTGCATAACTACAAAAATGGTCATAACTTGGCCAAAAATGCTCGTTTTTTAAAAATAAAAACGTTACTGTAATCTACATTGCAGCGCCGATCTGCTGCAATAGCAGATAGGGGCTGCAAAATCTGGTGACAGAGCCTCTTTAAAGAAGTAAAAACTTTCTTATTCATTACAAAAGAACTAAGATGGGGACTCCAGACAAGATAGTCGCTGCACAAAATTTAATTCATGTAAACATTATTTCAATCACTCTCACGGTTATGTATACCGAGCACCATAATAAATATAGCATTATTTATTAAAATTTTTGATGTCTAATTTGATCCCTCTAATACAATAAACAAAAAATGTAGAAAAACAAAAATATTTGCCCTAGTAGGTGGCAGGTAAATTTTATGACAAAACACAATTTGCCTATAAGGCAACTAACACGATTTTTCACACTACTAACAGAAGGTATTGAATTGTTCTATTCACATAATTCCTAATATTGAAAATAACCTTTATTAATGGCACACAGTCTAAATTCAAACAACCCATGAGCCCAGAAATGTTATCACTCATATATATGTAATGGTCTGTCTCTGCTGTAGAATTAATATACTGTCTCTACTAGAGAGAAGCGTCTGCGGATCGCTATCCCAGAATTGTTTCTGACCTGATGATATGTAAAAACATTCAACAAAGTCCCCGCAACATGTTTCGCCGAAATGGCGTCCTCAGGGGTCCTCAATGGCCATTGCCTCACCGTAATCCTGAGGACGCCATCTCGGCGAAAGATGAAGCATATGTTGATGAAATATTTGATTGTTTTTATTTGACTATTTGCAATTTTGACTCTTTTCCTATTTTTGTTAGATGCATTGGAACGATAAAACAATGATTGTAAAAGTGTACACGCCCTATAATAAAGCAATACAGTATATGTTGTCCTGTTCATGATGCGTTAAACCATCCACGTGTATCAGCTTGTTAAGTATAGACCTATCATTTTTTCTATATGTGGCAGATAATAGAGAAGGTGAAGTTATCAGCCGGGTATGTGGAAGGACAAAGCCGTCTGTCCCGCTTGCTCTTGTTACTCCTAGAATCTGGATGCATTTTGTAAGCAACGCAGAAGTGGAAGATCTCGGATTTGTTGCTGAATATTTATTTACAGGTAAAAGGTTACAGTCCAAGATGGGAACATGTATATTTTACTTGTATTGTTGCCTGACACCTCTAATTACTTCATTACATTTTTGCTGATGCTCCTTGTAACCGGTTACATCCGGCAATCCAGACTTTATTCAGAAAGATATATTATGGTTCCATGCGAGAGCTGTACATTTAGCGCCAAAAACAGAATCCCATCGAGGAATGCAAGAAAATCCTTTCCCAGAGATTATGTTAGGAAAGGTTTTCATGCTTCCCCATATGAGATGGCAGGATTCCTTTTCCAGACTTAAATATATAGACTTTACACAGAGCCGCAATATATATGGCATTGAGAGTTTAAATTTCCAAGCATTTTCTGGATCGGTGTCTGCGCTTGTTCTATTAATGTGCAGTTCTGGGCATCTCAACTTTACTATAGACCGTGTACAACATTTTGTGGGGGCCTCAAATCTGGCCTTTGACTCTATCAAGGGGCCCACGATCAAGTTCATCCAGGGCAGAGTCAAGAGACAAGCACTCACATATATGACTTTTGACCCAGTCCCTTTACAGTAATTTGATGTAGTAAAAACGAACTCTCACTCTACATCATCAGAGCTCGGTTAAGCTCTTAGGTGTGTCTGTCAACAGAGTGTTGCCTAATACCAGCAGCAAGTGAGTGCAGAATAGTGAGTGCAGCTCTGGAGTAAAATACAGGTTTTTACTCAGGATCAGTACAAAATAAATAATATTATGTATTAACAAAGTTACTCAACATTTTACATAGACTATGTAGGTATATAAAGCAAAACGGTGATTAAAGGTGAACATACTGGACATTTTAATCTACACCTCTAGTTATACAACAGCTTCACACCACTGCCTCCCTTACACAATCCCAAAAATAAAATTTATCATTTTACAGCACCATATTCAAACCTCTCTATCCCTGGTAGATTCCTGTAATAGCTACAGTATGCGATATACATGTTACATTTACTAATCTATAAAACATTTATTTGTGTAGTAAATTTGTGTCATTACATTTGGAACCGAAAATGAGTTTAATCTCTGTAGGGGACGGCTAGTGAGATGGTTCTGAAGGTAGTCAGTTCAGAAAAAGGTGGTCGGATACCTTAGATAACTGTCGGCTGATTGACACCCGATTACCTCCTGCGGAAACAAAGGATCAATGTTGAAATTCAAACTGCCTGATCCTTCTGTTCCTCAACAACTGCTGTCTGGGGAAGGTCGGGACACCCCCATAAACTTAAGCTGATTGGGTGGTCCCATCGAAATCGACGGGTTCGGCCAATATTTATTTAATGTGTATCGGCAACTTAAGGTTGGGTAACAGTCAAGAGTTAAAAAGTCAAGGTTGTGCGTTTAGACATTTCTGAATTTTTCTGAATTTTAACAGTAGGTTATGTTCTCTTATAGGTTGTGGTGGGATACAGAGTGGGGAGTCTGGAATTGTAGCCAGCCCTAACTTTCCTGATAAATATCCAGCTCTTAGCCACTGTGCCTGGCTCTTGGAGGCCCCGGAAGGACACATCATTACTGTGAGTCTTCTCCGAAACCTTCCTAAAACTAAAAAAGAAGATTAAATCTAAAATGAGCAATTATTAGCGAGTCCATATACATGACCACTATTAGGTTTTCTTTCTTCTGTAAATGACCTTTCTTTCAGTTCTCAGGTGAAGGGACAGGTTTTGGCTGTTACCATCACAAATATTATAAATGTGTTGGTGCGTGCCTGAAAGCAAAAACCTAATGCTTTCGGTAGATTATTCCTTCTGTTTTTCATAATTGGATAAAAACATTGTGATAACTATACTATTGACCTTCTGATGATGTTAGTTAAAAACTAAGAAGAGTCTGAAGGCTTAAAGGGGTTTTCCAATACTTTATTTTTTATTTATCACTGCAACGCTTCTCAATATATCTATTAATGCCCCCTGAATATCATTATCTAGATTTTTACTTTTTAATTTACCGTTATTCTCTTTTGTTTACATTGAGAGATTTGTTTACCTCTGTGTGTTCGTTGTCTTGCTCTTCTGGTCATACAGTTCCCGGCATGCACCGCTTGTGTCCCAGCATGCAATGTGCCGGCAGCAAGGACTCATCACGCCTACTACACCCAGCTATAAACATCTTCTAATCTCCGCTGCCATTTTACTGCTCTCATTAGATCAGTGAGAGCTAAAGATAAACATGCAACATATCATTGCTGTACCAAACAACACTCTCTCTTACATAATGGTAAAAAAAAAACTTCATTTGACCACAAAAATAGGAGTCCCAGAGTGTTAGGAAACGTACGTCCCTTTAAGATTGCCATGACTACTAGTCTAGCTTCTGGGCGGCTCTGGTTTTAGTTGCAGAGCCTATCCTACTTCTCTGTCTTTCTTCCTATCAAATTGAAGGGTGGAGTTTTTAAATCTGGGCTGGTTCTGTTTTCTTTGCTTGTGATTCTCCTTGTTTGCATGTGTTTGATCAAGCTCCTGAATATACCCTGTACTTTTGACTATTTGAACTTTTGGAACTGGACCTCGGCTTGTCTCTGGATTACCCTCTGCTTACTGATTTGGACATTCTGCTCCCGGCTGGTTTTGACCTATGCACTTCCTGATATCCTCTAGCTTTGTGATTTGGACTTTCTGTTTACCCTCTGGCTGTCTTGTTATCTGTTTTGGTATTGCCTGCATTGCACCTCTTGCCCAACATTGAATTCTGTTAAAGCAACCTGGGTTCTATGCAGCCAAATCCAACCCGCATTGCAGTGGGCTCTGGTGAAGACCATGGAGTAGCCTTAGACTCTGCTTATCAGAGTTGTGATGGATTTGAGGTAGCGGATTTACTTGCACGCTTGTTCCATACAGTCTCCAGCTCCCTTTGGGGAATCGCTCACATAGCCATTACATCAACTTTCACTCTGGGAATTGCTCAACTAGTGATTTCATAACACAGAGCAAAGCGCCACTATAGGCTCTGCTCTGGGACTCTGTGGAATCCCTTGACATCACTGTCCATATATACGGACAGTGAAGTCAGGGGCTTCCCCAGAGCCGGAGTCCCAGGCAGAGCGCTAGTATAGGCTCTGCTCCGGGACTCTGGGGAAGCCTCTGACATCACACTGTCCATATATGGACAGTGATGCCATGGGCATCCCCAGAGCCGGAGTTCCAGAGCAGATGCTACTAGCACTCTGATTGGGACTCCAGCTCTGCTCCTGACATTACTGACATCATTCCTTCTGATAGTTTCCGGTCCGCTGCTAGGGGAGAGAAAATGATGCGCAGGCGCTGTGATAGCGCAGGAGTGGAGATGCGTGGTAAACACTGCTAGTGTAGAAACCACGCATGCTCAGAGACTAGCATTGTTTACCACGCATGCCCACTCCTGCGCGTCATTTTCTTCCCCCCTAGCAGCGGACCTGAAACTATCAGAAGAAAGGGAGTATCCAGTGCACCACTTCTCTGAGTGTACAGTGACGTCAGGAATGGCGTACCTGTACATTGAGCCAGCCGGAAAACGGACTTCAGAGATCATGGACGGGGTAGCGCCGGAAGTAGGGATTTTGCTACTGGAGACGCATCACGGGACAGGCGCTGGAATCGGGTGTTAGAAGATTAAATCAACACGTAAGTATATTAAAAATTACATTATAGTTAATTGGTTCCAGAAAACCTCTTTAATGTTAAAATCTTCTTCTAATTATGAAATACATATAGCCCTCCAGAAGACCATAAGACGGAACTTTTCGATACAGTGAATCAAAACCTTCTGATGATCAGTCATTATCAGGAACCTTTTGTTGACTATTCATAAGAACCCTACAAGGAAACTTGTGGTCATTAAACATAGGAGCCTTTACATGACCACAGTCTAGGAGCTACTGGTACATAAGAAACCTTATAAGATAATTATTGAGAACCTTTTGTGAATAGTCCTGAGAATTTTCTTGTAGGTGGATAACATTATGATGGTTGCATACAAGAACTTGCTAGTAAACCTTCTCTAAAACCTACAGATGATCCAAACCTTCTGCTGAGACCTGCTCCTCGTGTATACTCAGTGTCACGAATATAAACCATAATAATAGTACCGTAATGAAAAAAAACTCAACATGTTGAATTTTTTTTTCTTTTAAGTGCTAAACTGGAAAAAGCTCATAAAGTTCCAAAAACAGATCCAGTATTTGTATAATGTACAGATGTAGCCATCTTTAACTTGACTCTCGAGGCATTAAATACACAGTGACAAGAAACTTTAACTTGACTTTTTAAATGGCTTTTCAATGGCTTTTGTTGTGTGATATCACGCTGCAGCAAGTTATCAGAGTCAAGATAAAGATGGCTACATCTGTAATCATTTCAATGTGTGGAATTAAAAAAATAATGTATCATCTCCATTTCTAGCTGTCGTTTGCATATTTCGATCTGGAGTATCATTCAGTCTGCCGCTGGGATTCAGTCACAGTCATGAACGGAGCTTCACACGGATCACCAATTATAGGACAATATTGTGGCACTACCTCCCCGGGAACACTACAGTCTGGATCTAACAAACTATTAGTCATTTTCAATGCCGATAATACATTGAATGGTGGTGGGTTTTATGCGAACTGGACATCAGACTCATTAGGTGAGTAATACTTAATTCAAAATAAAATATTTGCAAAATCAAACTTATATCTCAAATTGATCTCCTTTCCCATCGATACATTCTGAATTTTAAGCTCTTTTCATATCTGTGATATGAAAAATGGAATTCAATGCTGTGAGACATCCGTCACATTATGGACACCAACGACACCTGATGGACCACATTCACTTTAATGGAGTCTGTCGGGTGTCCGTCATCTTACTGGAAAAAATACTGCAGTATGCTGCGCTATTTTTTCTCCCATTTTTGACGGAATCTGCATCGGGGCTCTTAACCAATGCAGGTTTGAACACAGTCATATCACATTAGTAGTTCCATATAGATCACAGTTTACCACTGGGGTGTAAGCAGATGGACAGCCTGTGATTAGTTTATTATTGAAGATTCTTCTAACAAAAAGGGATTACGCAAAGTGGACAACCACATTAAAAATCGTAAATTCGTATAAAACTATATAAGACTTTGCCCTTCTGTATTTCTGCAGAAATAAAAATTTATATAAATGAAACTATGTACATGTACCAAAAAATGGCACCTACATAAAGTACAACTTGTCCCGCAAAAAGTCTCATACAGCTACGTCAAATAAAAAAGGTATATATGGGATGCAAAGAGGGAAAAATTAGGAAATTGTTCGGTCCTCAAGGAAAAAATTGGCCCTGTCCTTGAGAGGTTAACCGTTGGCTCCTTTCTTTGCCCTCGGTTCAGTGGCAATTCAGCCTTGAGCTGAGAAATCTGAGCTACACTGATTGAAAAGGATTTATGGCTTAACAACCGCATTAAAAAAACAAACCCGCGGTTCTTAAGCCGGCCACACACATGAGATACAGTAGTGTTCGTTCTGATGACCACCAGAAACGTGTACCCAGTTCTGGCAGAGGATTATCTCCCACGGGAACAAAGGATCAGGCATGTTGGATCCCTCTTTCCCCTGACATCTCGTGTCAGGGACAGTTGGCAGACCCCCCATACACACGAGAGCATCGGTTGATTGTGCCGATATCGGTAGTTTCATCCAATATTTCTCCCATCTGTATAGTATAGACATCTATATACTCTATACCGCTCGTCATTACAGTATATTAATCTTTCATTGTGTTTTCCAGGGTGTGGTGGCTACATCTATGCAGATAACGGTAACATCAAATCTCCAGGCTGGCCTCTAAATTTCCCCACGAACAGCAGATGCACATGGACTATCCAGACACATGAGAGCAGCCATTTTGAACTGGATTTCAATGAGAACTTTAATATTCCAGATAGCAGCGGACAATGTGAAAGAAGCTTTATAAAGGTCAGTAAAGAGCAATCATCTATAAGATATAAGATCTAACATGATATATGTTCCATAAAGCACCATAAAACATTACAAGACTTGACATACACCATCAAGTGACATACGCATATCTGTAAGGCCTTATTCAGACGAACGTTGTATACGTCCGTGTGCTGTCTGTTAAAAAAGACCAATTCAATGGGGCTATACAGACGTCCGTGATTTGTCACGCAGTGTGTTTTCGTGTATTTCCTATTCTGGTCTGTTTTTGCAGACCGCATAGGCCATTGAAGTCTATGGGTGCGTGAACAGCATGGACAGCACACGGACATCATCCGTGTGCTGTCCGTGTTTCACGCACCAGTTACTAAAGAAATGCAGAGAAATAAAAAATATGTGCACAAGCAGGAACAATAAAAACTGATGCCACACGGAACTCACACTGATGGCACACAGAACTGAAATGCATTAAATACGGTCTGTTTTTTGCGGATGCAAAACGGACACGTTCGTGTGAATCAGGACTAAGGAACATTTTAAAGGGATCGTACAGGATTTGAAAAACATGGCTACCGTCTTCCAATTACAGCCCCACACCTATCCATGGGTTGTGTTTGGAATTGCAGCTCAGCTCCCTTGGAGTTAACGGGGTTGAGCTGAATGTGTACTGGAGAGTTATTTTTTTTGTTTTCTTACCCCCAATTTTTTGAGGGGCTCTTTATAATCCAAAAAGTATTTTATCTAGAAAATAAATAACCGTCTACTCATTTACCACATATGCGGTTATTGAAGTTTTCTTTATGTTGTCCGCAAAAATGTAATGTGACTTCAAGGGTGTGTATACCATCAAGACAGCTCTCAGAGCTGCTATGATACCCGTGGGAAGGGCCAGTGTGATGTGGGGTGCAGGGTATAGTGTGTACCCTATCAGGAATGCTGCAGACACATGAATCAGTATAAAGGAGGCTCAGTTACTTAAACGTAAAGAACAAAGAACAAAAACGTAAACATAAAGAACAAAACTTGTAGGGAGTCATGTCCCCTACACAATCCACGGCAGAAGTCCCGCTGGCACTTTTTTTTTTCTCAACGTATCACAGGTGCAAATCAAGGCCACTAGTCTCTCAGAAGGAAACACGGTTCTTACAGCGGTATACTGGCACAGTATCGCTCTAGTCAAATTTCAGTGGTACAATTGAAGGAGGCTATCTTGGGTCACTCTCACAGGAAGGGAAGTTTCCTCATTCACCAGCACTGGGCCTAAAGGGCATTCAACTCGCTAGCGTTCTGCTACCACTGCTCCGTTTGGTCTCCCATTTACAACTCATTTCTGGGCCCACTTGCCGAGTGGCCCTGATCAGCCCGCACTCACTTTCCTTAGCAGTTCAGTTCTTTCCAGCTCCGGAGCACCGGTCTGTATTAGCCCAATATGCTTCCTGCTTCAGCGTTTTCTCTGCTGTGTCAAACACAGGTGACTCGACCTCTGCAAGGGGATTGCGCTGAGAGCAAGGGTGTGCAACCAAACAAGGATCTGGCGCCTACTAACCCTATGTATAAGGTCCTGCTTTCCTGCCTACCAGAACGCCATAGTACAATGTCAATGCAACCGCTGCATTCCCTAAAGTCATCCCAGGGTACCAGAATGACCCTGCACATGACCGGTTACCCTTGTGGAAAGTCGGTCGGGATCGCATTTCCTGCCATTATTTCGGTGGACTGCTCCAGGAAGCCTACAGCCTGCCCACTCTGACCACTGGGAGAACTGCCACCACTACACACAAAAAACAGCACAACTTAAACTTTTACAATGAGAAGGACACAAGGGCTTTAGCATCGCAAGAAAATAAAGAACACAATAAAATTGGCAAACACCTCCGGCACTCTCTTACACTAGCAACACCGGTCAAACCTGGGCAGATGAAAGGGCCCAATGGACGTGGAGGACCCAAAGCAATATAATTAAGCAAGCTCTGTGCTTTCCAAGCCAAGAGTGAGGTAGACAGGGGAACCACTGTGAAGCTATTGGCCAAGACCCCCACTTACAACTGGTGCTGGCCCAGTGACCTGTAAACCATAGGTTCTTCTGAATCTGTTCAAACAGACCAAAATACTGTATTATACCCAATGTGACTTCAAGGCCCAGTGTGCTTCACAGATCAGACCCTGTACTTACTGCAAGACTAATATATATAATATAAATACAATATGAGACTCATATTTCATTACAATCATGTTATATTTTCAGTAGATGTTCATACCAGTCATATATTTTATGTGCTATGTGTACATATTATACAAAACTTTGTTTAGTAAAAAAAAATTACATAATTTGTTGTAAAGTTTTGGACCAAAATATTATTTTAACAAAACAAGGACAAATTATGTGATGACTAATGTGATCTCCATTTTCAATCTTTTCCTCATAGCAGTAAAGTTACCGTATATATCATTAATCGTATATGCCCCATGGTTTAGATTGAGCCAGCAGTCTGATCCTCCTGCTCCCCTGCAGCAGTCAGTGTAGATCTTCATTGAGCGTCCTCATATAGAGCCTTTATTCACTACGATGCTTCTCTGTGGAACTTATGGCCACCTCGTCTCCTTTTGTTTGTGGTGCTGAGCAAGAGACCCCCATTCTCCTTGTAGATGGGAGTCCCAGAAGTGGAACCCCCACAGACATTTTTGGCATATGCTATCAATATGCAATAAATATCTCAGATGGGAATGCAGATAGGGTTGTGCACCCCTGGTCTAGAGGGTCACACATATTAATGCTTTGTGCCCCATGCTGATCGTAGGAACAGATAAACAAGGTGTAAATGGATCTCCTATCTCTAATCCATACTTTAGGAGTTCTGAACCACAAAGCTTCTTGTAAAACAGAGATGTCAACTTAAGTCCAACCTGTTGTATAGATATACCTCCTGGTCTTTCAAAAGCCATATAGTTCCAAAAAAATCTAATTGTCTCTGTGCTCTGGCCAGGTATGGAGTGGTACTGAAGAGTCAGAGGAGGTCCTGTTGTTAACCGCCTGTGGAAATACAGTCCCCGGCCCGATCATCTCCCCGGGCAGAACAGTAAAATTAACGTTCCAATCACAAGACAATCAAGGAAACGGCTTCTTGACCAGCTTCAACAGCAGTAAGTAAGAAAGGCCTACAAGTCCTCAAGAGCATCTCCCACCCAAAATCAAAAAGTATATATACAATAAGGGCCACGTTGATCGTTTTTCTTTTGATCGTTCTTAAAAGGATTTGAGATTTTATAGTTCTGTCTGATGCCCAATATCAAGATTCGGATTCATACATTGATTTGTGTGCGTGTTTCATTTGTGCTTTGGAAAATTTTTGGTAGGACGATCATAGAGGTCACAGTTGTAATGCAAAGCAGAAGCACAAGAATGAGCCTATTAAATGGACAAATACAAGAGTAATAACAATCCCTGCACTGAGCAGAGCAGCTAGATTTTGGGAAATGGCAACGATCAGTATGCTTACCCTAAAAAAAAAAGTAATTAATAAAAGTGTCAGTAATAAATTATTTATTTAAGGGGTTGTCTCATCACAGAGATTGGTGGTCTATCGCTAAGATCTGCCACCAATGTCCAATCATAGAGGTTATGACCAGTGGGACCCCCACTAATTACTAAAATAAAATGTCAGTGGCGCAAGGAAAGCATCACCTGTCTCCTATCGGCTCGGCATAGCTTTTTCCCGGGGGCCGCATGGGCAGACTTTATAATAATTTCCTGGCCTTGCTGCCACTTCATTCTAATAGGCCACCAATGTCTGTGATGAGACAATTCCTTTAATTAGTTAGTTATTAACATTATTCAGATGACGATACTCTCAAAATTAAAGGGCTATTCCGTAGAATATAATTAGATATGCCATAAAGATTTGATCGGTGGGGGCCCGGCACCCACTGATTACTAGAATTGAGGTCCCTTGTCCACCGTTGTACATATTGCAGTCAAGAGGAGAGGGAAGGACCAGAGGATATATTAGGGATATGAAAACCATCAACCAGAGATGGCATTAGGTTGGTTGGTACCTTGTGCAGTACCTTCTATTGACGCCCCTTCCTTATGGTTTACCATATAGTGCCCATTTAATACAATCATACAGTGTCCAAATAATATTGTATTAAGGTGCCTAAATAACACTGTCCAAACAATAAACTAGGGAATGTAGTTGTCTTTTTATAGTTTTTGGCACAAAGCGTGGAATCGGAGGTGCAAGCTCTGAGTTCCTGGGCCATCAGGCCCAGTAGTGCCCCCTTCAGTAGTGACAGGTGACGCATAGGTCGCACACTCCTAAGGCCGATCCACTGCTGCTCTCTGTGGGCTGCATCATTGGTCATCTCAGCATTAAAGGTGGCCACTGGCCACCATGGAAAATGCAAGTGGAAGACTACACAATTTATTATTATTTTTTCCTGTGTTAGTGTTTTAACTCTTAGGAGTGCTCCCAATTAGCAGGCATGTGGCTAGGTGTTGGCTTTAGATAGGCGGTGGCACTACAAGTCCCATAAACATAAATAAGACTTGGAGTCTGACTAGTCCACCAGAAGATCCTTTGGGAGCCCTAAGTTCTACTAGGACCCATATACAACGGGACACATGAGGTCCAGCAATGGACGATACTATTTGAAGCTGCTGGTGAAGCAAATCACATGCTCAAGTTTTACACATTTTTAGATAAAACATGTAATTATCAGTAACAACGCTGCAAATGTGACTACAATCTATAGCGGCCGTCCTTAAATAATATAGAGCTAAGTGCACAAATGTACTAAAAGGTCAGCTGCCTCAGTGTGGAAGAAAGGAAAGTTTATATTGTAGGGTATGTGCACACACACTAATTTCGTCCGTAATTGACGGACGTATTTCGGCCACAAGTACCGGACCGAACTCAGTGCAGGGAGCCGGGCTCCTATCATCATACTTATGTACGATGCTAGGAGTCCCTGCCTCGCTGCAGGACAACTGTCCCGTACTGTAATCATGTTTTCAGTACGGGACAGTAGTTCCACGGAGAGGCAGGGACTCCTAGCATCGTACATCACTATGATGCTAGGAGCCCGGCTCCCTGCACTGTGTTCGGTCCGGGACTTGCGGCTGAAATACGTCCGTCAATTACGGACGTAATTAGTGTGTGTGCACATACCCTAAGGGAATGGTTGGTGTGTATTATACCTTTGTATGTATGTGAGATGTTATGTGGTAGGTGAATGGTTTCAGTCCTCCTCACCATTAGTTCCCGCGAAGCATTGGTTTGCACAGAGTCGTCCATTTCTTTGTCACTTTCATTATTTTATCTTGCAGAATGTGGTGCAAACTTTACAAAGTCGAGCGGTCAAATTGTTTCCTCGAATTATCCAAATAAATATGAGAACAACCTAAACTGCAGTTATACTATCCACGCGGATGACGGCATGTTCATTGTCCTCACCTTCCTTACTTTCGAACTTGAGTGTGAGTATCTGCATATCACAACCATGAAGATTAATAGAATTCAGCTAGGTAATTCTGATACTTACGGTACATCAGTAGATCTCCCTGCTTTCACACGGGCGTAATACGGGTGCTTTTTTTCGCCTGTATTATGGACGCAACACCTGGACCTGCCGCTGTTCATCAGAAGGAGAGCTCGAGCCTCATAGAAGCCTATGGTGCTCTAATGAACAGCGGCAGGTCCAGGTGTCGCGTCCGTAATACAGGCGGAAAAAAACCCCCGTATTACGCCCGTGTGAAAGTGACCTTAAAGTGCACTTATCTTATTATTGCATCTTTCCCAAAACTACAAAGAGACGTTTTTAATAATAACAACATTAGTTTGGGGAATTGCTATTTAAGCTGTGCAGAATAGCTATTAAAAATGAAAAAGAACCTACACTATAAATTTATATTTTGTGTTTGAACTTTAGATAAGACCCATAAAAAAAAAAACACTATACACAATATTTTACTATACATCACTATTAAAAAGAATACTCTCTTAAGGCATATTGGTGTTAAAACTTAAAGGGTAACTAAACTTTTAAAAAACTTTTGACATGTCATAGTGACATGTCAGAAGTTTTGATCACTGAGGGCTCCGAGCACTGAGACCACCACCGATCGCTAAAACGAAGCTGCAGATGCGCTCGGGTGAGTACTGTGCCGCTTAATTTCTGATCAGCTTACCTTGGAGCGATGTACGGGCTCAATAGATAGTCTGAGTCTGTACACGCTCACTTGGCTTACCAAAGAAAGACGATCAGAAACTAAGTTGCTCATTCATCACACGAGCACTTCTGCCGCTTTGTATTAGGGCTTGCCTCAGTGCTTGGACCCCCACCGATCAAAACTTATGACATGTCAAACAGATTTTAAAAGTTCTGTTACCTTTTAATTCTACATTTTAACATTTATATCTATTTCTCATACTGTAACATTTCTATACGTTTCTCAAGGACAAAAGACTGGTTGTAGTATACATTTTAGAGCAGGGACAGAATAAGGTTGGTGGTCGTCTCATGGTTGGTTGGGGCTTATATCCCACCTCTAACGCTCTGGACCCCACCTGACCCCCTTTCGCAACTTCATATAAGAGAGGTGGCAGAGCATGAATGTGCCCCTCTCTACTGAAGTTTATGGAAGTTATGGAGACAGCCAAGGCATGGACTCTCTTAGGACAGGATCAATGAATGATCAATAGAGAGGGTGGATGGTGGAGATCCAAAAATCCCTAAGGTGGTGGAAGCCACAGGGCACATGTCCCATGTGCCCTCCCTATAATCCGGGGAGGCCACACATATAGACGCACAAAACACACACTTTTATCATAAAAGTGCTGTAATAAAATCCCCATATCAGTGCCATCCACATTGCAGTCTATGCTCAAAGGAGACATATGTACCCCCAAAGCTTCTTAGAGAGCAAAGTAGAATGGCAATTTTTCCTAAACATTGGCTTTTCGCATATGGAACTAAACTGTGTCCATAATTGAAGTGTCCACACAAGGTTAAACTATTCCCACATAAAGCCACATATTGGTAAATGGTGCTCAGAGAGAACGATACTTTGGCAACATAGTGGCAAACACTAGCCACATAATGCAAAACAGTGGCAGCACTGATGGAACAGAAAAACTGAAGTAATGGTGCTAATGTGAACAGAGCCCAATTAGTGCCTACAGTTCTCCCCATTACTGGGGAAACACCACTTATCTTATTCTCAGCACAAAGTTCCACCTAAATGTTGGGACCATCAATACTTGACAGGATGGTGGAGGCATAAAGGTCGGTGGTTTTATCCTTTACACACCCTCCCCCTTGCACATGCACATGGCTGTGATGAGAACTGGTAGCTGTGGGACCCTACAGCGAGGCCCTCTTCTATCAGGTGGTCTCAGTAGGATCCATAATCACTAAAGGGGTTCTCCAAACCAGGCAGCACCTTTGTATTATGGACTTTGGCTTTGCATCATGTAATGGAGTTAATTGTAACATCTTTTATTTATAGCCAGTACATCATGTGATAGGGACAGAGTGAAAATAATCAGTGGAACACCAATTTCAGGAATCTCCTTGGCGACCCTCTGTGGTACCTCCGTGCCTGCACCGATCAGCAGTAGAGGAACAATGTCAATCAATTTCTATACAAACTCTGATGTAACCATGCATGGATTTATGGCGACCTACAGAATGTACCGTGAGTAACTCTAGTCAATTTATGGCCAATCATCATCACTTTTCTCTCCAAGGACTGTAACCATGACCCTAAGCAAAAATGTAGTCAACATTATGGCCTATTCGCCTGATGTTTTGGTCCTATGTTTAGCGTTCACGTTGGGAAAACTCCCTACGAACACGCTAAATGTGTCCATAGGGCTCCATTACCCCGACAGAGTCCAAAAGAGTGTCCTTTTGCCCTCCGTCGGGCTGGTATATGTTGGTATACCTTTTTTTTGAGGATGGAATAATGTAGTATACTACGCTATTCCATCCTAAGGGATCTTTCAAAAATAACGTATACTGCGCGGTATACGTTTTCTTATGTGGGAGACTATGTGTGACAGATGCCATACAGTGGCATCCGTCACACATAGGATCCCACGTAAAAAAAAACGTATACTGTGCGGTATACATTTTTTTGAAGAATCCCTCAGGATGGAATAGCGTAGTATACTACGTTATTCCATCCACCAAAACATTAAACGTATATACCTTGGGGAGCTTTCAAAGTGCCGGAATCCCAAGGAAGTAGTGCTCGACCCAGGAATTTCAGCCCTTGGGAAGCCCCTGACGTCTCTGTCCATGTATGGACCGTGATGTCAGGAGCTTTCAACTGTGGAGTACCTTACCATCTGTAGTGGTCTGGCCAAGCATTTGGGGACTGGAGAAGCCCCTGAGGTCACTGTTCGTATATGGACAGTGACGTCAGGGACTTCCTCGAGTGGAATCCCCGGCCAGAGCTTTGCCGATGTTCTGGCCCGGGGATTCTCGTATTACAAAGCCACTAACATCACTATATATATATATATATATATATATATATATGGACAGTGACCTCAAGGGCTTTCCGAGGACAGGAGTCCCCAGCCAGAGCACTTGCCATGCCATGGGGACTGTATAGGCATACAGTGTGCTACGTCACCCAAACTCCATGGGCACAGCGCTACTTTAAAGGTTATGTACACCCTTGAAATCGTAGTTTTTTTGTTCTAAAAATGTCTATCAGTGTGATTGGTGCAACTTTCAAAATACTTTTTATTAAAATAATTTTTACTTTTACAAATACAGCTGCCTTGTATCCTGTATACAGATCAGCTGTATCTAACGCTGAAACTTGTATCTGTCAGGTCCGCGGGACTGATGGGTTCAATGTCAGCGGGTCCTGTGTGTGTCTGATATGCAGGATCAAGCTGTTACCGATCACATCTAACATCTAATTCATAACTAAGATGTGATCGATTACAGGTGGATCCTATCAGGACCTGCTGTCACTGAACCCGTCAGTCCCACGGACCTAACGGACTCAGGTCTTAGTGCACGATACAGCTGCTCAGGATACAAAGCAGCTGTATCTCAAAAAGTAAAAGTAATTTTTAATAAAAAGTATTTTGAAAGTTGCACCAATCACACTGATACAAAGTAGGATACGTCAGTGTCTTCCATCGGAGTTATACGTCGGGACTCCTCCCGACATATACCTCTGACAGGAGTAAAAAACGTGATGTGAACAGGCTCTTACACTGGTTGGTTCTGTATTTTTGCAGTCTTTGAGGAGGCCAGGGGGCCTGATTGTTTTCCGTGGTCAACTGAGCCACATACATTTTTTACTTGTACTGCCCCCAGATTATTTTGCACTGGAGGCAATGAAATATCCATACTGTACTTCTCGTATATTAATAATTTTTATGAACTACATTTCAGCTTGTGGAGGAACATATAATAGAACTTCCGGCATCTTAAGTAGCCCAGCGCATTCATTCACGAACTACCACAACAACATGAACTGCACCTATCTTATCACCGCACAAGAAAACAAGATCATTGAACTAAAGTAAGATGAGAATTCTTTGTATTCAGTTTGAATTTCACAAAACCCCCGGAATAATTTTCTCTTTCCACCAACCTCCATGGATTCCCAACGCTCCGTTATGATCTTGATACAGTAAATAGTCTTCCATAATCACAATCGCTGCTGGCCATGGTGACATTTCACCCACAGTGTTGTAATGTCCCACTGTAGTGATTGGCATCAGGATCATAAGGCCGGCACAGCGGGGATCCATGGAGGCCAACTGCGGGGTAACTGAGACGAATTTTAAAGGTAAGTGTATTATAAAGTTTACTATTTTTCTATTTTCGAGAGCTTCTTTTTAGATTGTCAGGAAACCCCTTAACCCTATTTCCTCATACAGTGCAGGAAATAAGTATTTGATCCCTTGCTGATTTTGTAAGTTTGCCCACTGTCAAAGACATGAACAGTCTACAATTTTTAGGCTAGGTTAATTTTACCAGTGAGAGATAGATTATATTTAAAAAAAAACTGAAAATCACATAGTCAAAATTATATATATTTATTTGCATTGTGCACAGAGAAATAAGTATTTGATCCCTTTGACAAACAAGACTTAATACTTGGTGGCAAAACCCTTGTTGGCAAGCACAGCAGTCAGACGTTTTTTGTAGTTGATGATGAGGTTTGCACACATGTTAGATGGAATTTTGGCCCACTCCTCTTTGCAGATCATCTGTAAATCATTACGATTTCGAGGCTGTCGATTGGCAACTCGAATCTTCAGCTCCCTCCATAAGTTTTCGATGGGATTAAGGTCTGGAGACTGGCTAGGCCACTCCATGACCTTAATGTGCTTCTTTTTGAGACACTCCTTTGTTGCCTTGGCTGTATGTTTCGTGTCATTGTCGTGTTGGAAGACCCAGCCACGAGCCATTTGTAATGTCCTGGTGGAGGGAAGGAGGTTGTCACTCAGGATTTGACGGTACATGGCTCCATCCATTCTCCCATTGATGCGGTGAAGTAGTCCTGTGCCCTTAGCAGAGAAACACCCCCAAAACATAATGTTTCCACCTCCATGCTTGACAGTGGGGACAGTGTTCTTTGGGTCATAGGCAGCATTTCTCTTCCTCCAAACACGGCGAGTTAAGTTAATGCCAAAGAGCTAAATTTTAGTCTCATCTGACCACAGCACCTTCTCCCAATCACTCTCAGAATCATCCAGATGTTCATTTGCAAACTTCAGACGGGCCTGTACATGTGCCTTCTTGAGCAGGGGGACCTTGCAGGCACTGCAGGATTTTAATCCATTACGGCGTAATGTGTTACCAATGGTTTTCTTGGTGACTGTGGTCCCAGCTGCCTTGAGATCATTAACAAGTTCCCCCCCGTGTAGTTTTCGGCTGAGCTCTCACCTTCCTCAGGATCAAGAATACCCCACGAGGTGGGATTTTGCATGGAGCCCCAGATCGATGTCGATTGACAGTCATTTTGTATGTCTTCCATTTTCTTACTATTGCACCAACAGTTGTCTCCTTCTCACCCAGCGTCTTACTCATGGTTTTGTAGCCCATTCCAGCCTTGTGCAGGTCTATGATCTTGTCCCTGACATCCTTAGAAAGCTCTTTGGTCTTGCCCATGTTGTAGGGGTTAGAGTCAGACTGATTAATTGAGTCTGTGGACAGGAGTCTTTTATACAGGTGACCATGTAAGAGCTGTCTTTAATGCAGGCACCAAGTTGATTTGGAGCGTGTAACTGGTCTGGAGGAGGCTGAACTCTTAATGGTTAGTAGGGGATCAAATACTTATTTCTCTGTGCACAATGCAAATAAATATATATCATTTTGACTATGTGATTTTCTTTTTTTTTTTTTTATATAATCTATCTCTCACTGGTAAAATTAACCTAGCCTAAAAATTCTAGACTGTTCATGTCTTTGACAGTGGGCAAACTTACAAAATCAGAAAGGGATCAAATACTTATTTCCTTCACTGTATATCACAGATGTTATAATGCTTCTTTATAGATTCAATCAATTTGATGTAGAGGGGTCCGGTTCCTGTTTATTTGACCACGTTTCCGTCTATGATGGATCAAACATCTATGGCACACGTTTTGGCAAGTTCTGCGGGACAGTTTTACCTCCAGTTATAAGAAGCTTAACCAACAACCTGCTCCTGGTCTTTTACACTGATGGTCATGTTGGTGCTGGTGGTTGGAGAGGATCCTATAGACAGACATTAGGTACGTGCTGGCTTTGATAGAACATTTTCTGTTCCTTATGATGCAAAGTAGTTGAGGACAAATAAGCTGCTGTATCTAAATCTAGTTTTAGAAAAATAAGGCAATTATTGGATAAGAGATGGAGAAATGTGTGGTTTGAGTACTGCTAAGCCTCCTTGCCCCTTCTCTACCCTCAGCTCATTGGGAATTTAGCCTTAAATGGTTATTCCCATCATAGACCTTAATAGCATATCCATAGGATATGCCATAAATGTCTGCTAGGTGTGGGTTCCAGGTCTGAGACCCGCACCTATATCCAGAACTAGGTCCCCCGATACCTGTTCTGCCTGGTCAGCCAGCCACTGACCGCCACATTCGGCCGGAGATTGAGTATTACAGGACTAGCCCTGTGAGTTCTGCATTATTCGTTGCTGTGTCTTTGAAGTGTTCGGTACTGACCTTATTCCAGTTCTTATTACATTCTGCTCAGTAACGCTTGTGATGGGTGTAGCACAAGGTCTCACAGTCACTTCTTTTTATTCACCCCTCACACGTGCTGCTCTTGTGACACTCGATGATTCTTACTCACAGTACTGGTGGTGACTATTAAAGTCATGCTGTTGGCATCATAATCAGCACTGAAGTATTATATTATATACACTGTGATAAAACTCATATGACTTGTCCTGATTACAATTAAAGGAGACTTTACAACTAGTCACATTGGTATCAGTATCCAGTGTCCGCGTATCCCCCTCCCCATTAGCTCCCCACCGTTGTAGTTCCCATTAGCAGCCTTTGTATAACGCCATTCATAGAACACAGGCTGCCATAAGCAGCATCTATATACCTAGAGGGGTAACTTAATGCTATGAACACCTTTGACATGTTTTTTGTTTTTTTATTGTGTATCAGTGTCATTTATGTATCCTAAATACATTTTATTAAAAATTATTTTTACTTTTTGAGATACAGCTGCTTTGTATCTTGTATACAGAGCAGCTGTATCGTTCGCTATGACCTGAATCCGTCAGGATCCACCTGTAATCGATCACATCTAAGTTATGAACTTAGATGTGGTCGGTAGCAGATCGATAGACACGCAGGACCTGCCGACACTGAACCTGTCAATCACGTTGACCTGACGGATACAGGTTTCAGAGCTAGATACAGCTGCTCTGTAAACAGGATACAAAGCAGCTGTATCTCAAATAAAAATAATTCTTAACAAAATGTATAATGGAATTTGCACCAATCACCCTGATAGACATTTTTATTGAAAAAAAAGTTGTCAAAAGTTTACATAGCTTTTAAAACACCCAATAAAAAAAATCTGTAACACTGCCCCCCATCTACCATGTGCCATTTAAATTACTGGTGTTTTCCTATGTGGCTTTTGGGCTTGCTCAGGCACTAGTGCTCAGGTGCAACTGCTAACCCCTGGACCTGCTATAGCTGTGCCCCTGCTCATCACAAAATGTATGCAAAATCATAGTTAGGCTTTCCTTAATCCAGGGCAAAGGTTTAATCTACTGCCCTAGCCCTGTTTCTAAATACCCTGGTTTTAGGGGACAATCCATTTAACATGCAGGGTCCCAATATAGTAGTAATGTATTTTTCATATTAAAGCCAGAATTTAAAAATCTGTAATTCTGCAAAGTAAATATTATATATTGTCAGTTTCCTGGCAAAATTCTTCTTATGGTTTTTGGTCTTTTGTAAGCACAAGAAGAAGAGAAGCCTATTCGACTGATTTAGAAACTGTGAAATGGCAAGATACCCCAATGTGGTGGGACTGTGGGGTGACAGTCCTGGTGGGACTGCAATGCAACAGGATCAGTGCATAAAGCATTCAGCACTGTAAAACAGATTTAGGCTGCTAATTTTTATTGTAACTGCAAAAAAATGCCCTAAACTTTGGTAGCTTGGATGTGTTTGTTGCTTTGCAGCGCCCCCTGTCAGAATAATGTAGTAATTACTTAGTCAGGGAAGAAATTAAATGTAGTTAGAGAAATATAGTCTGCATTGCCTTAGAGCTCATTCACACTAGTGGGTGTCAAATCGGACGTAAAAAACAGCCAATTTGCATTCATGCGAGACACGATTTTGCAGATCCCTCATAAACTTGAGTCTATTGAGGGATCCGTTCACACAGTCCATTAAAGAAAACGGCCGTGTGAATAGCCCCGTAGGAGTACATTGATTTTGCAGTGGTCGGTGCCGGAAGCAGTTGGCTCCGTACATTGTATAGTGGCCGTGCTGCGTTACTGCAGTTCTGCTCCTATTCACTTGAATAGGAGAAGATGCAATGTTGCCATCTGCTTCTGGCTTCGACCACTGCATAGTTTCCAGCGGGAACAGTTGATCGGTGCGGGGTCCGGTTGTCGGACCCCCATCGATCATATACTGATGACCTATCCTGTGGATAGGTCATCAGTATAAAAATACAGCCCCCAGCCTGAACAACCCCTTTAAACCACCATGGACGGCTCAAATAACAGGATCATCCTATGCCATACAGTGTCAAGTAATACGATCATACAATCAGGGGCGTACATACCACAGAGACAGCCAATGCATGGTTGGTCCCATGCCCCTTGTTATTGGGTGCAGGCACAGGGACCTGCATTTTTAGCAGTCAAGAAGGGGAGGAAATGGTCCAAGGATTATGGTGAGGGCATGAAATGGGAAACAAACACCAGGCCCAGTTTGATCGTTGCTATGGGTCCTCTCTATTATATGTACACCACTGCATACAGTAACAAAATAATAGTTTTATCCAATGCTAAAATAATACAGCCATGAAGTGCCTAAAAAATGCCGCCATATAGTGCAAAAATGATACTGCTAATACCCATCATACCATGTCCATATAATACTATCACTCAGAGACCACATAGGAACATAACGTCTCTGGAGTAAAGTTTTATTTTAGTTCCATAGGGGTTAAACATAATAAATACTTCAATATACTGACCTTCATATTCACAGGAACGGTGCAAAACTGTTAGGATTCAGAATACCCCTTTTGTATGGTCCACCTCACATCACCACTAGTCTTCATAAACCTCTATTCTTGAGTTGGTCAGTTTTAGATTCTTTTCCTTGAGTTTATCATTTTTATAGTAATTACTCTCTTATTTGCACCTTAGGACCTGAACAAGGATGTGGTGGTTACCTGACTAATGCCACGGGTCGATTTGGCTCCCCAGACTCAAATGCTGATGGGAAATATGACAAAAACTTGGATTGCGTTTGGAACATTGTTGTCCCTATAAACAAACAAATAAACCTGACATTTAGCTCGTTCTTTTTGGAGTCCTCGGGATCGTGCAGATATGATTTTGTCAAAGTAAGAACAGAAGATATTTTACCTGTAGTATTAGTTATTACAATAAATCTTAAGGGAGCTCCAGTTACATAACATCCTGGAGACAACACAGAAGAGAAAAAAGAAAAGTTTTCACAGAATTATTTGTGATGCTGATAATTGGCAATATACAGTTTGTCTTTGACCAAGTATATGACTCATAGAAAGACACCAAACCTAGCAAGTCCACTACCTCCTAATGCCTAACACCCGTGATTTCTGCTGGGGATCAACTGTAGGGGGTAAAGCTTATTGTCAGGGGCAGTATTTACATCCCCTGGTCTCCTATTATAGATTTAGCAGGGTAGGGAGGTTCCTGAGCCAGCAAGCTGCCACCCAGCTAGAGATTAGTCTGATCTGGAAATAAACATCTCCTCGGACACATTATATATATATATATATATATATATATATATATATATATATAGTTATTTTTCTAATCAGTCTATTTTGGGACGAAAAATCCTGATAATCCAGATTATCAGATGCACATATATACATACATGTAGTACCGAATTTACATCTAAAGTCTGTAAACATAGATTGTCTGGTGCCTTAGACTCCGCCCATCAATTAGGCCGCACCTACAGGCATATATGGCCACACCTACAGCTATTTATGGCCACACCTACACTCATGTGTGACTTTAAAAATGTTTGCTCTCGCAAAGTGAAGCAGAATATTGTGGTAGGCTTCTGACATCCAGCGCCCTCTGCAGTCTTCCACTTGTCCTCCCTCGGGTTTCCTCCTCCCTCTTGGAGTACCTAATTAACATATAAATACACATACTTTACAAATGAATATACATTGTTTAGTTTATTCATAGGTAAATGTTCCCTTTAGCAGACGCCCTTCCCCTAGGGCCCCCATAGACACAAGCCTACTGTGCCTACAGGTAAGTCCAGTCCTGCACACATGTACACCTAGTTATCAGCTTCCCAGCGGTTCATGAAGTGTCTCCATCACAAGCTACTGCACTGGCATTGGTGAGTCGGCACCCTCGGTGTTGACATTACGATGCTCCAGCGTCAGCTCTCTAATAATAATGGCATATGTGTCGGTGCGTGTGTATGAGCGTATATGTATCTGTATAAGTGTCCAATGGTTCGGCCAGTTCAGTTACTCGTTTTCATCATGTCAATGTTATATTTTAGATATTTGATGGCAGCAGCACTAACAGCGATTTACAAGGAACATTCTGCGGCTCTGAATTTCCAACACAATTTGTCTCTTCAAGCAACGTTCTCACAGTGTGGTTTTACAGCGACTCGACAGTGGAACTAGCAGGTTTCAACGCTACATATGTGGCGACTGATTGTGAGTATTATTTTAGTCCTTCACTCGAAGGAGGATGCCTACCATAAACTACATGGCCACTGTGGTCAGAAGAGGTCTCCATAGAGAAGGTCCATCATAGGTACATAGAAAACGTGTCCTGATTGTGATGTTCCTTGTTACAGTATTATGCGGAGGGATATACAATGCAACATCATCGTTGACAACTACAACATCACCAAATTATCCTAATTCCTACCCACCATTCACAAGTTGCATCTGGACCATTGACTCTCCGGAGGAGGAGAATGTAAAGATCAAGATTCAGTCCTTCCACCTCCAGGCTGGGCTGGACTGCTCCAATAACTACCTAGAAGTCCAGGACTCACCGGTGGTAAGCCTGTTCAACATCTGGAAGAAGCATTCTTATAACTCGAGTAATTTGAATGAAGCTCCACCTTGGAGCAAGTGGTGCCTGGTATAATGTCACCGACGGGGGAAGTGATGGAGAATTTCTTGGCCTGCTCAATTGCCTAAATGGCTCCTGCTCCTAAAGGGAGATATTTGGGTAATAGATGTATAAGATGTAGGGAATAGCTAGTAAGATAATTCTTTAAGGCTGCAACTACACAGTGACATTTTGTCACTCACAAGGTAAAATCATAGGATCATGGTCATCTCACAATTTTACCAAAATTTGGCCACAAACAATTTGGTCAATAGATTTATCATGGCTCACAGGTGAACCTCAAATTTAATCTATAAAGACATATTGTTTCACAGTACCATGATTAATGCGGTAAAATCCTGTTGTTTTTTTTTTAAGCTTTATTTAGACAGGCCCTTCCTGTATTGACGGGCATGACTAAATTAACACTAAAGTTACTGTTCCCCTTATTTTATGTTTTAATGTTTATTCATGGGCATAATCTACATAAAAACTTGATTTAACTTTGTAAATATATTGCATTACTTATGGTTTTATACTCCAGAGCTGCATTTACAATTCTGCTGGTTGTTATTGGAAACAGTTGACATGCTTGTTGACAGACACACCACTAATAGCTTAGCTGTGCTCTATAATGCATTGAAACAGTTAAGGTCGCATACATATTAGATAAAAGTAAACTGAACCTGCTGATTTCTGCAAGATCGGCCTACTAGGTACTGTGTATGAGGTACGCCGACTATTCCCCTATGGCAGATCTCAGGGGAAGAGGGATTAGGAATGTGAGATTTCAACATGCCTGATCCTTTGTTCCAGCGGCAGACTATTCCCCCCCATTGAAATAAACATGCACACTCGGCTGACATCTATCTGAAGTGTATGGACTCCTTTAGTTTTTCTTAAACAGATTATTGTACAGAGACTTCGCAGTATGCAAATCACCAAAACACACCTACAGAATTGTGAATGCAGCTCTGGAGTACAGGCTGCAACTCAGGATCAGTACAAGATGAGTAATGCAATGAATTTACAAAGTTACTCAACATGTACTGTATGCTTTTCCTCATTACACTTGTGCCTTTCTTTTTTGTCTGCAGGGTGACCAAGGACAGGTCCATAAATATTGTGGCACTGAAACATTTGAAATACCGGAGTTTTATTCCTATGGACGTACAGCTGTAGTAACCTTTATGTCACAGGAATTTGTGTCTGGCAATGGGCTTAGTTTTACATATCAAATCTCAAGTAAGATTCATTTCTTCTGGATCAAATGTGTCTTTTTTTTAAAAAATTTTAAACAAACTAAACTCAGAAGTCCAATGTCTACAATAGACTTCACAACCATGGGGTTGTCCTCTCAATGAAGATGAGTAGACATGACATTGCATCCCACCGTAGGTTAGGTTAAAACAGTTGTTCTAGAACTTCTTCAGGCCAGGGAAGTGACCATACCGAGGGAACGTCAACTGACCGCAGCAGTTGTGACGTCACTGCTGTGGGCCACTGTGGCCATTTGATACTGGGACACAGTGGGACAACCGCCAACACACATAATTATCATATGGGGAAGCTATGGAATTCCACCTAGTGACAGCTGCAGTTCACAAGTTAGGATAGGCCATCAATATTAGATGGGTGGGGGTCCGACTCTCAGGATCTCTGCCGATCAGATGTGTGAAAGGGTCTGCGGTGCCTCTTCTTTGTTTACATTTTCATTCGTACATGCACACGTGACGTCGTTACATTCCTAGTGGCTGAGCAAGGTATTGCAGCACGGTCCTATTCGTTTGAATGGGACAACGCTGCAATACCTTGCATAGTCACTACAAAGAGATGTACGAATGAAAATGAAAGCAATGTAAACAATCAAGGGGCCACAATGCTCGTACAAGCGCCACGGCTCCTTAAAACAGCTGATCAGTGGGGGTGCCGAGAGTCGGACCCGCATTGATCTAACATTGATGACCCTGGTCTTAATGTCACTTTGTCACATGACAAGACACCAGTATTATAAACCGCACATGGTAGCTGGGCATTTTGCATTGGGGCCCAGGTGCTTTACCCTGAATTTCAGCATATTAACATGTATAGTATTCCGATATGATATAGTTCTATGGGTTTATATCATAGTTAATAATACTAAAGATATAACATGTGCTTTAAGATATGTACATTATATAAGCCCTAATGTATCATAGCCCAATTATGATAGATAGATAGATATGAGATAGATATATTATAGATATGAGATAGATATGAGATAGATAGATTATAGATATGAGATAGATAGATATGAGATAGATAGATATGAGATAGATAGATCGATAGATATGAGATAGATAGATATGAGATAGATGGATAGATATGAGGATAGATGGATAGATAGATATGAGGATAGATGGATAGGATAGATAGATATGAGGATAGATGGATAGGATAGATAGATATGAGGATAGATAGATATGAGGATAGATAGATATGAGGATAGATGGATAGATAGATAGATATGAGGATAGATGGATATGAGATAGATAGATATGAGGATAGATGGATAGGATAGATAGATATGAGGATAGATGGATAGGATAGATAGATATGAGGATAGATGGATAGGATAGATAGATATGAGGATAGATGGATAGGATAGATAGATATGAGGATAGATGGATAGGATAGATAGATATGAGGATAGATGGATAGGATAGATAGATATGAGGATAGATGGATAGGATAGATAGATATGAGGATAGATGGATAGGATAGATAGATATGAGGATAGATGGATAGGATAGATAGATATGAGGATAGGATAGATAGAATGTGGTTATTTTGGAGGATGATAAACACTTCTTCTCTTTACAATAGATTGTAGCCGGGAATATAACCAATCATTTGGTTACCTAAAAAGTCCAGGCTGGCCGGGGAGTTACCCAAACAAGTTAGAATGTGACATAATCCTCAGAACTCCGGAGAACCACTCAATATCACTCTTCTTCCATTCATTTCATCTAGAAGCACAAAGCTCAACATGTTCCGACTACTTAGAAGTAAGTCGCTTTATTCTGTATTCAGTACCTGACCGCTGCCTTTATCGAAGTGAATGAGAACCATTAGAAGTTTGTACTCCTAGATCTCAGGGTGCATGTGGGCTGTCATGTGGGTGATCTGAATGATAAGAGTACCTTACCCTTGTGTACTAATGCAAGTAAGCACCGAGGTCTATGGGAGACCCATACACATAACTGAGACGTTTGTGTATATCTGCATGCACCTTAGGTGACAAAAATACAGTTCTCAGAGCTATAAACTCTTGGTTTTACATTTTCTATAAGGAGGATCGAAGCTGTATGTGCTAGGGATCTGTAAGGACCAGCGGTGTGTCTTTTATAGAGGCAGACCAGGTGGATATCACAGCATTTGCCTGCAGACACCACTAGGAGGAGCTCGTTGCATTTTTCCAGCTTCCATAGTACAATAGTATCTGTATATATCCATGTACAGTGAGCTCCCCCTAGTGGTAACTGCAAGTGTTCAGAGTTTTATCATTGACTATGAAATGAAGCAGGGGATTTGGAGCTCCATGTGTTGGAAAATGGAGCTCTGCCGCGATAAAAGTGGTACAAAATTACGGTGGACATTAACTGTAATTAAAAAGTAGTACATTTGTGGGGGTTGGGGCGCGTTGTAAGTTCTGCTATGGGGTCCAGTGTTTTCTGTGTACACGCCTGCTGAAGATATTCGTAAGTGAATGAGCCATTGTCTTGTCTTGTTGCAGGCGAGAAATGGCAGCGCTCGTGATTCGCCGCTACTTGGTACATATTGTGGAAGCAATCTCCCTGACCCAATATTTCCCAAAAATAACATTCTTCATCTGTTTTTCAAATCTGATATTATCACAACTAGAGATGGATATGAAATTACTTGGACATCATCTCCGACAGGTAAGGCATGCTGAAGGTGTAGAACTACAAGTATCAGCTTGCAAAAATTAAACCGTCCGCTCTCTATACAGTATGTGATAATTGCTGATTCTGTCTTCACCTACCTGTGGGTGGCCCTGCATAGACCTTTATAGAGAAGGCCACACACATGCTCGGCCCCTGATCCATACATCTCTTCCCATTATACAATGTCCATATTAGGAGTAACGGGCATTATTGCTATTTATTATATGCCGCCATTACTTTCCACAGCATGGGACATGTCAAATACGGAGCAGTTTAATTATAAAAACAAGTACAATAAACATGAGCTTACTGAGTGGTCTGGGGTGTGTATTCGTTTAGGAGGTCTAGTCTCGGGTCTATATTTATTAAGGGGGTCTGGTCTGTGGTATATATTTAGGGGGTCTGTATTTATTTAGCGGGGTTAGGACTAGGGTCTGTATTTATTTAGGCGGTCTGATCTGTGGTATATATTTATTTAGGGGGTATGGTGTGGTATATATTTATTTAGATGGGGAAGGGCTAGGAGTTGGAAACGCAGGAGGAAAGAGCGTGTTGCTTCTTTTCCCGCGAGCAGAAAAAAATGCCTCCGCCTCCCATTGAAATCAATGGGATGCAAAGTTTTTTTTGGCGCGGTTTCCGCAGCAGTTTCCACTTCAAAAACAGCGCCAAAAAACTCTGTGAACTGGGCCTTACTGATGCAATGTTCTCAATGTCAAAGAATAACAATAAAGAGTGCAATGCAATAAATAAAAATACAAAAAACATAACCTCACACAATAACGTCCTCACGCCTATTACAGTGATGGGAAAAAATGTAACCGTTGTGTTATTTTCAGGTTGTGGAGGGACCTTGTTTGGGGATCATGGCTCATTTACTAGTCCTGAATATCCTGGAAGTTATGGCAACAACACAGACTGTGAATGGACAATATCTGCGCCACTTGGGAGGACGGTTAGAATAAGATTTGCTGCATTTAGCATTGATGATCCAGGAGACTGCGAGAAAAATTATGTCAGAATTTACGATGGTCCAGTCTCTACCTCCCCACTGATTAGAACATTTTGTGGATTGGTAAGTTTTTACTAAAAACGAATGTTTGCATACTTTTCTATATCAGTGTAAACTTGAGCGCCATCTAGTGGCTAATAGGTGTTTTTCAGGTTGGGCATTCTTAGCCTTTTATTTAGCATCATATACGCTCGTTTTGTACACATTAGCTGGTCATTTCCCCTGAGGTGTAACTTGTAGCTCCTGAGCCCTAATGCAAAATCCGTAACAGGCCCCACACCCATTATGTGCCATTTCTAGTACTAGATCTTTGGGCTCCCTCAGGCAGCAGGTGCGATTGCTACCTTTGCTCCCCCTATAGCTTCATACTAGCCTAAAACCCTCCTTGTTAGGCCTCATGCACACACCCATAGCTGTATGTACGGTCCGTGATTACAGCACTCACGGACTAAGATGTGCATTTATTTCAATGGGCCGGGACCGCAAATGCGGACCGTATAATGACATGTCCTATTTTTTTTGCGGTCCGAGCAATGCACAAACCGTGGAAACCACTGTCGTGTGCATTGGCCCATAGGAAAGCATGTGTTTTATACTATCCAGAATTGCGGAGTCTACGGCCGCAAAACTGCGGTCGTGTGCATGACGCCAAAAAAAGGGGTGTTCGGTTTCAGCAAATTTCTGTTCTTTTTTTGTATAATTAAAAGTTATACAATTTTCCAAAATACTTTCTGTATTAATTCCTCACGATTTTCAAGATCTCTGCTTGCTGTTATTCAGTGGGAACATTCATGGTTTGCTTCCAGTGGATAAACTCTGTCTATGGTCATGTGATGGACACACAGGTGCTGGGATTGTTACAGTTACAGTATGTACAGTATCAGAGCTGTGTCTTCTAACGATCCCAGCACCTGTGTGTCCATCGCATGACCATGTAACGATCCCAGCACCTGTGTGTCCATCACATGACCATGTAACGATCCCAGCACCTGTGTCCATCACATGACCATGTAACGATCCCAGCACCTGTGTGTCCATCACATGACCATGTAACGATCCCAGCACCTGTGTCCATCACATGACCATGTAACGATCCCAGCACCTGTGTGTCCATCACATGACCATGTAACGATCCCAGCACCTGTGTGTCCATCACGTAACCATGTAACGATCCCAGCACCTGTGTGTCCATCACATGGCCATGTAATGATCCCAGCACCTGTGTGTCCATCACATGACCATGTAACGATCCCAGCACCTGTGTGTCCATCACGTAACCATGTAACGATCCCAGCACCTGTGTGTCCATCACATGACCATGTAACGATCCCAGCACCTGTGTGTCCATCACATGACCATGTAACGATCCCAGCACCTGTGTGTCCATCACATGACCATAGAGAGAGTTTATCCACTGGAAACAGGAACACCCCTTTAAGTATTATGCATAGTAACTTCTTAAAAGATTCATAAAGAGGTAGGTTAAAAAAAAAAAAAGACAAATGTACGATATGCTTAATCCTGTAGTATGTAAAAAAAAAATATATACAACAATATGCGCCTGTTCATTTTTTAATACAATTTTTCTTGCAGTTGTAGCTCAGTTTTTCAGATACAGAGCTCCAGTTTCATTGCTTGCTGCTGCAGTCCCCACTAGGGGGAGCTTATTGCATTACGATATACATTGAACTCAATAATAAACACAGTATGCAGTAAGCTCCCTCTAGTGGTGACTACAGGCAGCCAGAATGTTATGTTTCAAGTCCATGTCTATGCAGGAGATTTGGAGCTCTGTAAATAATAAATAAAGGAGCTCTGACTGCTATAAAGATATATAAAGAAATTAATCAGCACAGAATTTTAGACCCAACAACGTCATGAGGATAAAAGTTGACAGTCCTCTTTATCTAGGGCATTTATCACTGAAACAGTGCCCATGGGTGGCATGATGCTGGCGGCACTAACTGTTCAATTAATTTACCAGTTAATAACAGCTTTTTCTTTGTTTTATTTCTAGGATGGAAACATTGCTTCATTTAACACCACTTCTCATCACGTGTTTGTCAAATTTCATGCGGACTACGCTGTAATCCCGTCGTATTTTAGAATTATCTGGAGCTCATAGAATGAGAAAAAAGCTGTGAGGATGAAAACTTACAGCCCTGTCATAGAAATCCTGCTGGACTAACCAAATGTTAACGGACGGATCCCATTGACCTATACTGGGGTCTGTCAGAGGTCGTGTTTCTGACGGCAAGAAGAGCTCTGCAGACTAAACTATTCTTACCATCAAAAACACCTGAAGCCTGACAGAATGGGAAATAACCCCAGTGTGAACAGAGCCTTACGCCTCATGCACATGACCGTGTGTGCCGTCCGAGTCACGTTAGTTTTCTGAGGAAAGATAGGACATGTTCTACCTTTCCTCAGATCGGAGACTCGGACCATTTTTCACGGACCCGATTCACCTGCTAAAGTAAATTGGTCCGTGAAGACTATCGGGTGCCACTCGGATGCCGTCAAAAACGACCCGAGTGGCACAATGGGGGTGTGCACGAGGCTTTAGTCACATCCCTTTCATTCCATTGTGTGGATCTGATGCAGATTGTAGGAAAGTTGTCACTTCCTCTTTGTTAAATACGTTGTACAGAATTAGAAAAACATGGCTGCTTTCTTCCAAAAACAGCGCCACACCGTGTTGTGTCTGGTATTGCAGCTCTGCTCTATAGAAGTGAATAGGGTTGATCAGCAATACATGATGGTACGAGGCTCAATTAAAAAAAAAACTACAACTAATAAATAAAACACAAAAACAGATGATATGTGGATAAAAATCAAATCAGTAATAATAAATACTTGAATAACCAAAATACTTAAAACTATTATAATAAAAAAGGCATATAATAAATAATCCATTCTAATAAATCAATCCACCCAGCGATAGCCGGGAGACAAAAACCCCACTAATAAAATATTGCGACAATATAGAGAGAAAATGCAAAATTGGGGAGGGAGGGTGGAGCGCTGGTCACAGGAACACTGCAACTGGCACCGGACCCCCGGAACGTGGGCCTTATAAGGAGAAATCTTCCCACTGTTTGATTCTGACAATCATATCCAACTCCTGGTGTTGGGCAGATTAGTGGAATCTTCTAGAAACTGCCAGAATCTTCTTTAGGTAAGACCAAATGAAACAAAGGGGGGGGAGGGGGGACTGGACCGAACCACCTAAAATAGATAAAGCTTATTAAACAAAATGAACACAATAAAAAACTAAATAATTGAATGAGTCTGTACCATCATGTGTCCCCCAAGCAATGCTGCTCTGGGGGCCCCGTCATTCTGTGGACAGGTGTGGCGCTGTTTTTGGAAGAATGCAGCCATGTTCTTCTAGTCCTGTACAATCGGGTAGTAACTTACAAACTGTAGGTATTATGATCTCTATGTATACAGATATAACCAGGATCAAAACTCTCTGTAGAAATCAATATATCAAACATGATCGACGTACAGAAAAAACCCAAAACCCTTTATATAAGTCATTATACCGGGTCTTCACACGGCAGTCGGGGTTTGTTTCCTGCCTGCACTACGTATGTAAACAACGTACACCTATAGACTCCGTGTCAATGTGATATCAACACGTAACAACACGTAACCGCTTCAACCGCCGCCACTTCCACACCAAAAATCTGCAAACTCTGAACTCACCCTAAGGCCTTATTCACACAAACGTATTTCTTGCCTGTGTGCCGTTTTAAAGGGAATGTGTCGCTAGAAATGTATTTTTATTTCGTTAAACTGTTAGTATATAAATGATTAAACATTGTTCTAATTTTTTTTATTTTTTCACAAGTCAGGAAATATTATAAATTAGATTCTAATTTATAACATTTCCATGTGCTGGTCACTAGAGGGAGCAATTCCCAAAATTGCAGCATTGGCATGTGGTAAAGCAACCTCATCGCTTTATGCTGCAAATTTGGAGTAGACACACTCGCTCCAGTGTCCTCACACAATCCCCCCTCCCTTATTCTGGCTAGTAAAAGGAGAAAGGAGGGGGTTGAATGTTCAAACCTCCTACACTGTGTGTCACCATTTTTTGAGCGAATGTACAGCGTAGGAGGATTAGATACAGTGGTAAATACACAGTATAAGGGGGGATTCACACGAGCGTGTATTCGGTCCGTGCGGGCCGCGTGGTTTTCACGCGGCACGCATGGACCAATACAAGTCTATGGGGCAGTACAGACAGTCCGTGCTTTTTGCGCAGCGTTTGTCTGCTGCGCAAAAAGCGCGACAGGTTCAATAACTCTGCGTATTTCGCGCATCACGCACCCATTGAAGTCAATGGGTGCGTGAAAATCACGCGCACCACACGGAAGCACTTCCGTGGGACGAGCGTGATTCGCGCAACAGAAGTGAAAAGGATGAATGAAAACAGAAAAGCACCAAGTGCTTTTCTGTTTCCGAACATCCAAACGGAGTGTCTTTGCGATGAGCGAAGCCGGACAAGCGAACCGAACTTCACCGGGTTCGGCCGAACTCGTTTTGGCCGAACCCGGCAAAAAAATTATCGGTACGCGACATCAGGAGATAGTCACTGTCCATGGTGCTGAAAGAGTTAAACTGTTTCAGCACCATGGACCGTGACTTGCGATCCCAATATACATGAACCTGTAGAAAAAAAAACGAAGTTCTGACTTACCGCTAACTCCCGGCTTCTTCCTCCAGTCTGACCTCCCGGGATGACAATTAAGTCCAAGTGACAGCTCCAGCCAATCACAGGCCAAGCACAGGCTGCAGCGGTCACATGGACTGCCGCGTCATCCAGGGAGGTGGGGCCCGATGTCAAGAGAGGCGCGTCACCAAGGACGCGTTACCAAGGAAACGGCCGGGAAGTTCTCGGTAAGTACGAACTTTTTCTTTTTTTTCTACAGGTTTTGCGATATTGTGTTCGGCATTCACTGTCGAGGGTGCTGAAAGAGTTAGCTCTTTCAGCACCTTGGACAGTGACGGCCGTCGACTAGCCTCATCTCTATGATAGCGGCTGCGCGAAAATCACGCAGCCGCGCATCAGACACGGATGACACACGCAGCTGTCAAATGGTTTTTGCGCGCGCAAAACACAGCGTTGTTTGTGCGCGCAGAAACGCAACGTTCGTGTGTATCTGCCCTTACACGAACATACACAAACATAACTTACCTGCTCCTGCTGCCTCCGCTCCCTCCGCTCCTAGTCCTTGCTTCTGAACATATGGACGGAAGCTGCGACCGGAAGTAGTAATCTTACTGTCCGGCCACGACTTCCTGTCCACATGAAAATGGCGCCGGATGTCGCTCAGCCAAAGACCTTCCTTTTGGACTGTGTGGGAGCGGCGCACGTGCCGTTCCCACACAGACGGCGTACACTGTAGTGAATGGAACGGCTCCCGTTCGCATTCTCTATGGGGATGTATGTGCCGTATTCCATCTCTGTATGTGTCGTTAATCGACACATACAGAGATGTAAAAAAAAAAATGGCAGCCCCCATAGGGAAGAAAAAGTAATAAAAAAGAAAAAAGTACAACACAACATCACAAATAAATAAAATTTATTTTAATAACATACTAAAAGCAATAACATATATAAAAATAAAAAATTTGCGACACCTTCCCTTTAACAACGGACAGCACACTGACCCATACAAGCGTATGTATGGCGCTATTCACACATCCATTTTTTTCAACAGAGTGTGTCTGTGGCGAAAAAATTACAGCATTCCCTATTCTAGTCAGTTTTTGCGGATCAGACTCACCCTTTGAGGTCTATGGGTGCATGAAAAAAAAAAAAAAGGACAGCACGCGGATGACATCCTTCCCTGTACCTTCTGCTGTCCATTTTTCACCAGTTAATAAAGAAATGCAGAAAAAAAAAGTGAAAATAGAAAGTGCGTGCAGAGGAGAAAAACGAATGAGACTCAGAAACCACAGTGACGCAACACGGACATTCACATAGATGAAAAATGCTCCTTTTTTGCGGGTACAAAACGGACACGTTCATGTGAATAAGGCCTCAGGCTGGGTTTACACACGTTGTAGTTGTTGTGGAATTTCAGATCCGAGTCCGCACTGAAATACCGCAACAAAGTGCAGTACAAAAGAAATTCCCTTCACTTACAGCATATAAAAAATCTGCATCGGATTTTAGACATGCTGCGGATTTTCAAATCTACAGCATTCCCTATCTGTTGTGGAAATGCTGCGGAAATTCACATCAGATTTTATTCATTGCAATGGGTAAAATCCACGCTAAAATACGCAACGGATTGTTACATGTGGATTTCAGTGCGGACTTCCAGGCTGGTTTAATAGCGTTATATTAACGCAATGTGTGAACGCAGATTACCAAGCACGTCCCAATCACGTGCCTATAAAAGGAGTCACAAGCTCTTATATGGGAGCATGCACAGGACTTGCTGACTTGTAGTTCAGCATCGGCGCAGGACGAAGCGGTCACACGTATATTACATGACCGATGCGCTAATTACATCACATTCACAAGAAGACTATTGGTCTCCATTGTTTACAAATGGAGGGGCACATTGACAGTAATGGCAGCATTGAGCCTCACTTATAAAGATGTAAAAGAAAAACTGGCCTGGTTCCCCATAGCAACCAATCGGAGCTCAGCTTTCTTGTCCCAAACTGCTCTGGTAAAAATGAAAGCTGCACTATGATTGGTTGCAACGGACAACAACGTTTTGATAAAGTAGGTCCATTTACGAAGTTCAATATCTGTACGTCTCATACACACAGTCCGTACTAAAGTAGCCGGCCGCTTTCATTTATTTACCTCCTTCACATTCACTCGCACTAATTTCACACCTAACTTTTGATCTTTTTTACCGAATCGCCACATCAGTAAATCTTTACACGTTGAAGCCATCATTAATAATGCAGAATGTCGTATTTTTCCTATTATTCAATGCTGTGAAATATTTGAAAATGAAAATATTTTCATAAAATTAATACAAAAATTATCTTTTGCATTTATTTGTGTGTTCGTAGTTCTGGGTTGATAACGAGGATGATCGTTCCAGCTCTGATTTTTGACAGGAACTGACCGGTTGCTATGGGGAACTGCTCCATTTTTGCACTGCACCAGTTTTGATAAATCTCCGCTATTGACAATATGGTCAGCGCTGGTCTGGGGGCCGTGACCTGCGTACCGCAATACACAATAATATAAGCAGTATAGCAGTGGTGCACGATGTGGGCAAGGAAAACGAGCACCGATCAACTAATCAGCTCATGGTTCGGCGCTCGTTTGCTCTGTTAGGGTCTTGGCACACGATGCATATTACGTGCGGTTTTGCCGAGCGTATTTGCGCGCGGCAAAACCGCAGCATAATATGGTACCAGCGAAGTCAATGAGATTCCAGGAAATCTCATGTACACGCTGAGGTATTTTCCCGCAAGTAAATTAAGGGCCTGTTCACATCAGCATTGGCTTTCCGTTCCGGGGTTCCGTCGGGTGAACCCCGCAACGGAAAGTGAAATCACAGCTTCCGTTTCAGTCACCATTGATATCAATGGTGACGGAAACATCTCTAATGGTTTCCGTTCGTCACCATTCCGGCAGGTTTCCGGTTTTCCGACGGAATCAATAGCGCAGTCGACTGCGAAAACCGCAAGTCTGCTACAAAAACGTCTGAAAATCAGGAGCTGTTTTCGCCTGAAAACAGCTCCGTATTTTCAGACGTTTTTGGTCACAAGCCAATCAGAAACGAAGCGTCACTTATCAAAACGTCTGACATGTCAATGTTTTTTAAACTTTTACTTACACTACGTTTATTTCTCTCCATTTATGACATCTGGAGGGACTCACACACGTGGCGCTGTTTGTTGCAGATTTTCCCACATTAAAGTGTGGATTTTGGTGCAAATTTCACCCCTTCTACATTGAAAAGGGTGAAATCCAGTGAACATCTGCAGCATGCTCTGATTTCCATCCTGAAAATGCTCCGCAGCATGAGTATAATTTTAATTCAAATCTGATCCACATAAATAGTACTGTAATCCACTGCAGATTATCCATGCGCGAAACCACAGCATTTCCGTCCCGTGACCAGGAGGCATTAAAGTGTAGGCCGACATTTAAACACATTTTACAGATTATGTATAAATTTAATCTACATAAAATGTTAAGTACATTACTTATCATGTGTTGATCCTGAGTACTGTATTGTATTGTACTCCAGAGCTGCACTCACTATTCTGCAGAATTCCTTGCTGGTTCAATGACCGTATTTACACATACCATACTCTGGTATGTTGCATTCTGGGAAGTCTGATCTTAAGACCAAACTGCAATCTGATGTAACAAATTTTCTACCTGCATTAGGGCAGATTCAGACGAACGCTGCGTTTTGCGCGCGCAAAAAACATTTGACAGCTGCGTGTGTAATCCTTGTATGATGCGCGGCTGCGTGATTTTCGCGCAGCCGCCATCATAGAGATGAGGCTAGTCGACGCCCGTCACTGTCCAAGGTGCTGAAAGAGCTAACTGATCGGCAGTAACTCTTTCAGCACCCTCGACAGTGAATGCCGAACACAATATCGAGAAACCTGTTAAAAAAAAAGAAAAAGTTCGTACTTACCGAGAACTTCCCTCCCGGCCGTTGCCTTGGTGACGCGTACTTGGTGACGCGCCTCTCTTGACATCGGGCCCCATCTCCCTGGATGACGCGGCAGTCCATGTGACCGCTGCAGCCTGTGCTTGGCTGGAGCTGTCACTTGGACTGAATTGTCATCCCGGGAGGTCAGACTGGAGGAAGAAGCCGGGAGTTATCGGTAAGTCAGAACTTCGTTTTTTTTTACAGGTTCATGTATATTGGGATCGGAAGTCACTGTCCATGGTGCTGAAACAGTTTAACTCTTTCCGCACCCTGGACAGTGACTATCTCCTGACGTCGCGTACCGGAAATTTTTTTGCCGGGTTCGGCCAAAACGAGTTCGGCCGAACCCGGTGAAGTTCGGTTCGATTGTCCGGGTTCGCTCATCTCAAAGACACTCCATTTGGATGTTTGGAAACAGAAAAGCACATGGTGCTTTTCTGGTTACATTCATCCTTTTGACAGCTGGTGCGCTGTTTCAGTCGGTTCGCACGGAAGTGCTTCCGTGCGACCTGCGTGGTTTTCACGCACCCATTGACTTCAATGGGTGCGTGATGCACGAAATACGCGGAGATATTGAACCTGTCGCGTTTTGTACGCAGCGAACAAACGCTGCGCACAAATCACGCACTGTTTGAACTGCCCCATTGACTTCTATAGGGCTTTGCGTGGCGCGCGAAAAATACGCGGCCTGCACGCACGAAAATCACGCTCGTGTGAATCCCCCCTTATAGTAACTCAGAGATCTGCCTGATAACAAGCTTGTTGACTGTTTCCAATGACAACCAACAGTGCTACGTATGCAGCTTTGGACCACAACACAGACTATAACTCAGAAGTACAATAATAGTGATGCAATGTATTCACAAAGTTACTAAACTTTTTATATGGATTATATTTATACACAAACTGTAAATTAATGCCAAATTGGCCTTTTATGTGAGAAGCATTTCGCTACCTATTTGTTCACAGGGCAGTTTCGCTTCTTTGTGTCAGATGTATATTTATACCAGACAATATGAGATTTATCAGGGGAATGCAGGGAAACCTTTCCCAAAGGTTTTATGTGTGTGGAAGGTTTCACTAATTCAACTAACGGGATCTGATTCTATATTTGTCTTAGGCCTCACATGCTGTATTTTCCATCCGTTTGAGTTATCTGTAAGGAGGAGTCCTGACGTACACCTACGACAGAAATGTGGCGAGGTATTCCCACTGTATAGGCATACAATGAGATATGCCAGCGGAACTTCCTGGGCACAGCGCTCCTGCCATATATGGACACTGATGTAGAGAACTACAATGCCGGAGTGCCGAGCCAGCATCGGAACCGCTTTAGCTTGGGACTCCGGTCTTGGGGAAGCCCTTGACATCACTTTCCATATATGACAGTGACATCAGGAGCTTTCCAGTCCCAGAGTCCCCAGCCAGAGCGCTTCTGATGCTCGGGCTGGGAACTCCGTAGTTGAAAGCCCCTGACATCACTGTCCATATAAGGACAGTGACATCAAGGGCTTACTGAAGATCGGAATCCCGGGGCTGAACGCTACCAGATGCTCTTCCTGGGGACTCCGGCCCTGGTGAAGCTCCCCGAGGCATATGACATACAGTGGCATCTGTCACACATTGACTCCCATGTTAAAAAATAATTCTTTGCAGGATCTCTTAGGATGGCATTGTGTAGTATACTTCGTCATTCACCAAAAATAAGGTATACTGACATATACCAGCCCGACAGAGGCCAAAAAAACACTGTTTTGGTCTCGGTCGGGCTATAGGAGCTTTCACGTCGGGAAAACATGCTAAATGCCGGGCTATAACATGATGTGCTCAGGACTTACACCAAAATGAATGGGACTGTGAAATGATGCGATCATTTGCTGTGGTCGTGTATATAAGTGCACTCCTATAAAAGCTTCTGTCACACAACATAAATCACACTGTAGCCATTGGCTCAGTCCACGTCGTCACAAAGTCACATGACAGCTGCATCCACCGGAATACATTGGGTCACGCAACTAAAATTGTGCTGCAGATGACTGAGACTTTAGTACCACACGCCACAATCTCCAATAGACGAGAATGATGACAATGGAACTCATGTAACATTTACCATTAATTGTGGGGCAACTCCGGGGTGATGATTCGCATCGTGTTATTCGGATCACATGACCGACAGATAGCCGGGAGTTCATTCTATATAGTATGGGCCTGGTCTTGGCTACTTACCTAAATATAAAAGTATAAAATAAAAAAGGACTACTTCACAAAATACTATGAATATGGCATTATACTGCCATCACATGGTCATCGGTGGTACTGCATATTTTGCTTTAACCCTTTCCCACACTGCTCATTTACTATATGGTCAGTCCCCATGCACACGACTGTATTTTCATCTATCCTGAAATACTGTCCATAAATACGGCCTGTATTCCATCCGTATATACGGATCCGCAAAAAAAGGGAGGATGCAAATGATGTCATCAGCAAGTTGCATAGCAACGCTCCCGTAAATACGGACAGTAAATGGATGTAAATCCGTAGCCGTCCGTATTTACGGAAGATCCCATAGAGTTCTATGGGAGAGTCCTTGCCGTAATTATGGACAAGAATAGGACAGGTTCTATCAGTTTTTGAGCACGGACACCCGTCAGTAAAAATACTAAAAGGTGTCCGTGGCCAATAGAAATGAAGGGGTCCCTAATTACTGATGAAAAATACTGTCGCGTGCATGGTGTCTGTGACAGGGGCCTCCAAGCCAGCCATAGCTATATACCTCTGTCAGTGTAATACATTATAGGAGTATTATAATATTAGGGATTAATAAATCTTGAACTGCAATCTGATGTAACAAAAATGTTCTACCTGCATTATAGGAACTCATTAGGGATATGCCTGATAACAAGCTTGTTGACTGTTTCCAATGACAACCAACAGTGCTGTGTATGCAGCTTTGGACTGTAAGGCTGGGTTCACACGACCTATTTTCAGGCGTAAACGAGGCGTATTATGCCTTGATTTACGCCTGAAAATAGGGCTCCAATACGTCGGCAAACATCTGCCCATTCATTTGTATGGGTTTACCGACATACTGTGCCGACGACCAGTCATTTACGCGTCGTCGTTTGACAGCTGTCAAACGACGACGCGTAAAATGACTGCCTCGTCAAAGAAGTGCAGGACACTTCTATACATTATATGCAGGAAACTTATATACATTATATGCGGGACACTTCTATACATCGTGTGCGGGGCACTTCTATGCATCGTGTGCGGGGCACTTCTATGCATCGTGTGCGGGGCACTTCTATGCATCGTGTGCGGGGCACTTCTATGCATCGTGTGCGGGGCACTTCTATGCATCGTGTGCGGGGCACTTCTATGCATCGTGTGCGGGGCACTTCTATGCATCGTGTGCGGGGCACTTCTATGCATCGTGTGCGGGGCACTTCTATGCATCGTGTGCGGGGCACTTCTATGCATCGTGTGCGGGGCACTTATATACATTATATGCGGGACACTTCTATACATTATATGCGGGACACTTCTATACATTATATGCGGGACACTTATATACATTATATGCGGGACACTTATATACATTATATGCGGGACACTTATATACATTATATGCGGGACACTTATATACATTATATGCGGGACACTTATATACATTATATGCGGGACACTTATATACATTATATGCGGGACACTTATATACATTATATGCGGGACACTTATATACATTATATGCGGGACACTTATATACATTATATGCGGGACACTTATATACATTATATGCGGGGCCCTTCTATACATTATATGCGGGACACTTCTATACATTATATGCGGGACACTTCTATACATTATATGCGGGACACTTCTATACATTATATGCGGGACACTTCTATACATTATATGCGGGACACTTCTATACATTATATGCGGGACACTTCTATACATTATATGCGGGACACTTCTATACATTATATGCGGGACACTTCTATACATTATATGCGGGACACTTCTATACATTATATGCGGGACACTTCTATACATTATATGCGGGACACTTCTATACATTATATGCGGGACACTTCTATACATTATATGCGGGACACTTCTATACATTATATGCGGGACACTTCTATACATTATATGCGGGACACTTCTATACATTATATGCGGGACACTTATATACATTATATGCGGGACACTTATATACATTATATGCGGGACACTTCTATACATTATATGCGGGACACTTCTATACATTATATGCGGGACACTTCTATACATTATATGCGGGACACTTCTATACATTATATGCGGGACACTTCTATACATTATATGCGGGACACTTCTATACATTATATGCGGGACACTTATATACATTATATGCGGGACACTTATATACATTATATGCGGGACACTTATATACGTTATATGCGGGACACTTATATACATTATATGCGGGACACTTATATACATTATATGCAGGACACTTATATACATTATATGCGGGACACTTATATACATTATATGCGGGACACTTCTATACATTATATGCGGGACACTTCTATACATTATATGCGGGACACTTATATACATTATATGCAGGACACTTATATACATTATATGCGGGACACTTCTATACATTATATGCGGGACACTTCTATACATTATATGCGGGACACTTCTATACATTATATGCGGGACACTTCTATACATTATATGCGGGACACTTATATACATTATATGCGGGACACTTATATACATTATATGCGGGACACTTCTATACATTATATGCAGGACACTTCTATACATTATATGCGGGACACTTATATACATTATATGCAGGACACTTATATACATTATATGCGGGACACTTCTTTGGACGTCATTTGAGCCGTTTTTCATTGAATTCAATGAAGAACAGCTCAAAGCTACGGCCGTGAATGACGCCTCGCAAAATGCGAGGACGAGCAATTACGTCTGAAATGACGGAGCTGTTTTCTCCTAAAAACAGCTCCGTAATTTCAGCCGTAATTGCAAGTGCAGGCATTTTTCGCGGCGTCCATTACGGACGTAATTGGAGCTTTTCCATGGAGTCAATAAAAAACAGCTCCAATTACGTCCCAAGAATTGTCCTGCACTTCTTTGACGAGCCGTCATTTTACGCGCCGTATTTTGACAGCGACGCGTAAAATGACAGGTCGTCGGCACAGAACATCGTAAGGCCCATTTCAGGCCTGAAAAGAGGTCGTGTGCACATACCCTAAGGCCTCATGCACACCACCCGTGATTACGGCACAGACGGCCGCGGAGTGTTATCCGCGGCCGACCACAAATCACAGACCGTGTACACATTGATTTCAATTATCCCGGACCGCAAATGTGTCCCGTATAATGACTTGCTCCTATTTTTTTGCAGTCCAGACTCCCGGCCAATGCACAGACCGTGGAACCCATGGTCGTGTGCATGGGCCCATAGAAATGAATGGGGCCTAAAGCCCCGTGCACACGACCGTATTCTTCATCCGTAATTACGAACCCATTCATTTCTATGGGCTACGGACACCTTTCTGTATTTTTATCGATGGGTGTCCGTGCCATAGAAATGATAGAACGTGTCCTTTTTTTGTCTGTAATTACGGCACGGACTCCCCATAAAAGTCTATGGGCGCTTCCGTAATTACGTACGGCTACTGATGTACAGCCGCAGCCATCCGTAATTACAGAAGCGTTTCAATGTGACACCAGGGGATTACCCAAGATTCCTCAGTTTTTTTGCGTATCCATAAATATGGATGCATTACAGACCGTATTTACAGACACCCTTCCGTATATATGCGGATGATTTACTGGTGACTATAAATGACTACGGATCCGTATTTACAGATAGTATTTACGGATAAATGAAAAATACGGTCGCGTGCATGGATTAGTACAATAATAGCGATGCAATGTATTCACAAATGACTAAACTTTTTATGTTACAATGTTTGGTTCAAGTTCCCCAGTGGGACTAAAAAAACATTATTATTCAAAAGTTAAAAAAAACACAATCGTTACAACCCACCAAATATGAGAAAGCCATACACACACATACACAGCGTTCTGGTTTATGTTTTTTTTTAAAAAGCAGCATGCTATAGATATGGCGTGTAAAAAGTGACACTAAATTTTAAAAAAATGGCACCAACAACGCATGTTAAAAAAAAAAAAAAAGACCATAAAAAATGTTATACTAAAAAAAAAAAACGCTGGCGTATTTTACATGCGATTAAACGCCAGAAAAAATCCTGCGTGAAGGAGGCCTCACACAGTGCCGGAGAAATAAAAAAAAGTTGTGGCTCCTGAAATGAAGTGAAACAAAAACAGATTGTTTCAATAATAAGTGTTTTATGGCCGGGTTCACACTGAGTTTTTTGCAGGCGGAAAATCTGAATCAAAATTCTGTTTGGAATTTTGAGGCAGATTTTCCTCTGTCTGCACGTCGATTTTCGCTGCATTTTTCACCCGCAGTCATTGAGCGCCGCGGGCATAAAATGCCACGAAATACGCTTTCTCTGCCTCCCATTGACGTCAATGGGAGGTCAGGAGGCGTAAACACCCGAAGATAAGGCATGTCCCTTCTTTCTCCCACGAGCTGGTTTTTCCGCTCGTGTGAAAAAAACGCCTCCGCCTCCCATTGAAATCAATGGGAGGCATTTTCGGGTGTTTTTTGGCGCATTTTCCGAAGCGCCAAAAAACTCTGTGTGAACTCCGCCTTATTGTGCAAAAGTAGCAAAACCTAAAAAAAGAAGAAAAATACATAAGGCCCCATGCAAACGAACGTATTTTTGCGGCCGCAATTCACCCGCAAATCTGCGGGTGAATTGCGGCCCCATTCATTTCAATGGGCCCATGCACACGACCGTGGTTTCCAAAAAGAACGGACATGTCTTATTACAGCCGTGTTTTGCGGTCCAGGCTTATAGAAATGAATGCACGCGGCCATGCGCACGGCCCGCGGGTGACACTCCACGGCCATTCGACCAGAAACTCACGCCCATGCATATGGCTACGGTTGTGTGCATGAGGCCTAAGGCTACGTTCACATCTGCGTCAGAGGCCCAGTTAGGGCTCTTTCAGACGAGTGTAAAACCGGTCCGTGTGCTGTGCGTAAAAATCAATGATATCAATGGTGCTGTTCACACAGGCAGGAGTTTTCACGCAGCGTGTGTCCATTGCGTGAAATTCACTACATGTCCTATATTGGTGCGTTTTTCACGCACCTACATACCCATTGAAGTCAATAGATGCGTGAAAATCACGCACAGCACACGGATGCACATCCGTGTGCTGTGCGTGATTTGCGCATCAAACAACAAAAGATGTGCTTTGCAATTGCATGAAAACCACATGCCACTCGCAAAGCTCAGAGGCAATAACGCTACGCACACAGACCGGATTTACACACGTATTTTGCTCGCGTGAATGTAGCCTTAGGCGCTTCAGTCGCAGGTCCAGTGAGAAATGCCGGACAAAATAGCGCAGCACGTTCAGCTATTTTGTTCAGTAAAACGACGTACAACGGATCTGGTGCTTCCGTCTTTTTGTCGTTCAGCAGACGGAGCAGAACAACGGCGGAAAACGCAGATGTGAACAGAGGCTGAATTTAGTTTTCCCACAATCGTAACGGCCCGCAGAATAGTTACCATGTTATTTATATCGCACGCTGGACACCGTAAAAACAAATCCCAATAAACAATGGCGCTTCCTTTCCATTCCCCTCCAGATAAACTTATAAAAGTTATTTCATATATTTTACATACCCCAAAACGATTACATTTTAAACATACAATTCGTCCCACAAAAAACAATCCCAATAAAGCTACGTCAATAGAAACATTAAAGTCTTATGGCCGCTCGTGATGAAAAAAAAGAAGTAAAAATGGCTGCATCCTAAAAGCCCAATATAGGCCGCATACCTAAGGGGTTAAGCAGCTACCCGGACACTGGTTATACCCTCTCAAAGTGTCCGTGACACAAACTGAACTTCTTAAAGGGGAATGAACCAGACCAGGCTCCTGCAGTAGTAGTTCGCAAATACCGCACTGTATGCACGGTGATAACACCAGGCGTGTAACACGCAGCTTCTGCCCCCGAACACATCATCTGTACGGCGGAAGCAAAACAAGAACAAGCAGCTGAAGCACTCACTTCCTCCCGTCCGGCTGTAACATTCTATCCATCTCCCTCCTGCGCGCTGTGATTGGCTGCTGCCGCGTTATCTAGTTTCTGATTGGTCACAACCAACAGAATGTTGCAAATCCCAGCGCTTCCATTGGTTAAAGGTTTTGTAGCGTTCCATACACTGTACGGGATTACTCAGGGTTCCAGCAGCTCGGGTGGAATTTTCCTTATTAGGACTGTAAGTAATTTTACATCCCGGGGCGACTTCCTGTAGGGTGTGTGCGGGCATCTCCCTCGTAGCAACTCGGGTGTAACTTGTGGGCACGTTTCCTGAGAAGTCAATAAGCAGGGTAACAGTAATCCACACTACTAGAACCTGCTTCATAGGATAACCCTATTCTAGGTGGAACTACAACCCCCAGCATGATCAGTAGTAGCTGGATAGACTGGGACTTGTAGTTCCACTGAACTGTCTTATGATTTGTTTACACTGATTTCTCTTTTATTTAGATATCAGAATGTCCAAGTCACTGAAGAAGATCGTGGAGGAGAGCAAGGAGAAGAACATCGCCGATGTGGATATGTCTGACCGAGGCATCAGTAATATGCTGGAGGTGCCCGGCCTGTGTGAGTAGCTGGGGATCTTGGGTAGTGATCCGATCATCATGATCGCTAACTTTACTGTCAGAAGTTGTGATCGGTGGGCTCTGGATGCTGAGACCGCCACCAAATGTGAAGTTGAAGGGTTGTGGTGGTCCGCTGAGTGCTGTACCCCTTCAGATCCCATCAGATTTGTAATGTAAGTCTATGGTTCATCTCTCTCTCTTCTAAATGAAGCTGATCAGGCACATAACGGGAGCACCACCACCCCTTCTAACAATCAATGGGGGTCTCATAGACGATCGCTCACGAAAACAACCCCTTTTTACATAGAAGCCCCTTCTTCTCTAACCCATTGGAGAAAGAGATGCCAAACATATAATTCCAACTTAGTATTCATATGTGGCCTCCCGATTTTGCTCCTATAGAGGGGGATCCCGAGTGGGGGACCTCCTGTATAACATGCATGCGCTCTAATATGGCACGTGAGACAACCCTTACATCTTTTTTTTTTTTTTCCATACATTACAAAAACTGGAATAAAAAAAAATGATACTTGCCCCTTATAATTACTTGTGAGTAAGACATGCCCACGCTGTGATGCGCCCTCACACCCAGATATTGGGGGTAATTTTGAAAAATCCAGGGTAATCCGAAAACAAAGGTTCTGTCTGCTTTTGGCAATCCCTGTTTGTTAGAAGGGTCTTGTGACGATTAGCTGATCCCAATGTGTCCTTCGGCTGGGATCCACAGTCTGCTGCAATCTATGGGGGAACCCGGTAGCAAGTGTTTAATTATCCTATAGTGCCCCCACAGGGGAAATGAAAGCATTGCACAGTACCCACTAAAATCAATGAGCAGTTTGTGTAATTTGTGGTCCTGGTGGGTTTTTCCAAAGACACTTTTTTGTATTTCAAGATGACATCTTCATCTCTGTACCAGGTTTTATACACGACTCTGTGTATTCTGCATCACGTCCTTTTTGTTACGATGTTGAGCCAATGAATTTAAGTGAATATATATATATATATATAATCTATACCTATGGGTAAAATATCTCCAATGAGCCTTTGTCATTTCTTTCCTTCTTGTAGTCACGCTGTCGCACATCACCCAGCTCATCCTAAGCCATAACAAGCTGACCAGTAAGTACATGACGTGTATACATTAGATTGTTGTCGGCTCTTATTCTATTGCTTACATTTGCTTTTTCATACAGTTGAGAAAAAATATTGTAATTTAAAGGGTCTTTTTAGAAAATCTTTGTCCATTTTATGTGGATTCCAGCAGTTGTAAGACCTGAAAGTCCAGAGAGGGAGTCGGCCTAGCCCTATTTTTAATAGAGGTGTTGCAGATCTGTAGTTTCCATTGATATTAAAGGGGTGATGTAATATTACATGGCAGCCATTCAGATAAATGGCTGTGCATATAATACATGGCCAACAGTACTGGAGTCGCTCTCATCGAGTAGCCCTTTGCCCTGGCTCATAGAGGGGGCGCTCTGTATGATATCCATATGCCCTATTATGAGTTACATTCGTATGTCCTTTAATATGCGTTACAGAGACCTTTAAAGGGGTTATCTGGGTTATTAAAATTGATGGCCTATTCTGAGGATAGGCCATCAATATTAGATCGGTGGGGATTTGACTCTCGGCACCCTCGCCGATCAGCTATTTGAAGGGGCGCATGTGTTTACATGGTTCTCCTTCTCGTTCGTACGCGCTGTTACATTTGTAGCGGCTGTGCAAATTATTGCACCATTGTCCCGTGCACTGGAATGGGAAAGCGGTGCAATACCTTGCACGGCCGCTACAAATGTAACAGCGCGTGCAAGTACAAAAAGAGATCAGATCAATGTAAACAATGAAGAGGCTGCAGCGCTCATTCAAGTGCCGCGGCCACTTCAAACTACTGATCGGTGAGGGTGCCGGCAGTGGCACCCCCACCGATCTAATATTGATGGCCTATTCTAAGGATAGGCCATCAATTTTAATAACCCGGAAAAACCCCTTTAATGTCCTCTCCTTTGAACCTCCATTCATTCCAGTGTAGAGTTACTGCTTCTACGTCTCTGCTGACAAAAAACAAAGGACTGGGACCCCTCATTCTTGGGTTCACTTGGGGAACTCCTTTGATACGACTTTTATGATATGTCCGATTGCTGTAAAAGTACCTCGCTGGGATATGCTATGAAGGTCTGATTGGTGGGGGTGACAGTGGTCTGGAGAATGAAGGGTGTTCTCCGTGTGTTTTGGTTTTCTCTCACTTGGATGGAGCCTTGATGCAGTTGCTACACCGCGCCGGATTGGGAATCAGAAGTGGCTGTTGGGCTTTACCTTGGCTCTACATCTTCTTACTTGTAGTTACCTGTCGGTCCCAGAGGTTGAACAATAATGGCAATATGGTGTCTGATAAACCCCTTTAGGGTCAATGCACGCGATGCATATTACGTGCGGTTTTGCCGTGCGTGTATGCGTGCAGAAAAACCGCAGTGTAAAAAAGTGTTACCATAGTCCATATAATTCCAGGAATTCTCATGTACACGCTGCAGTATTTTTCCGTGCGGATTTTAGAATCCACAGCATGTCAAGTTATCTTGCGTTTCCGCTTGCGAATTGTATCTGTCTAGTGCTTAGGAATATTGCATGAAAACGCGCCGAAAAACACATCAAAACATAAAATTAGGTGCGTATTTTCCACAGCAAAATACATAATGTGTGCGTGTAGGCTTGGTGTTTGAGGATTTGTTTGTGGTGAGGACAATAGTTATTTTCTTTGTATGTGTCCCACTCTAAGGCTGGATTCACACGAGCGTGTGCCTTTTGCGCACGCAAAAAATGCGGAGTTTGGCGTGCGCAAAAGGCACTTAACAGCTCCATGTGTCAGCCCTGTATGATGCGTGGATGCGTGCTTTTCGCGCGGCCGCCATCATTATGACACTCCGTTTGGATGTTTGTAAACCGAAAAGCACGTGGTGCTTTTCTGTTTTCATTCATAATTTTACTGCTGTTGCGCGAATCACGCGCATCCCACGGAAGTGCTTCTGTGTGGTGCACGTGATTTTCACGCACCCATTCAAGTCAATGGGTGCGTGATGCGCGAAATACGCATAAAGAACGGACATGTCGTGAGTTTTTCGCAGCGGACACACACTGGGTAAAAATCACTGACTGTCTGCACTGCCCCATAGACTAATATAGGTCCGTGCGACGCACGGGAAAATCACGCGCATTGCACGGACGTATATCCCGTTCGTCGGAATAAGCCCTTAGGGTATGTTCACACGCAATATCAAAAATGGCTGAAAATGGCGGAGCTGTTTTCAAGGAAACACAGCCTCTGATTTACAGCCGTTTATGTAGCCGAAAATTTTTTTGAGGCTTTTTTTCCATTGACACAATGAAAAACCGCTCCAATACGGTCTCAAGAAGTGAAATGCTGCTTTTTATAGGGCGTCTTTTTACACTCTGCTTTTTAAAACCGCGGTGTAAAAAAACACCCCGTCTGAACTAAACGCACTTTTTCTCATTGAATTCAATGGGCAGATGTTTGTAGGCACTTAGCTAGCGTTTGTCAAGGCTTATTTTAAGGCGTTTTCCTCCCCGAAATATGCCTCTGCGTGTGAACATACCCTTAGGGTCCAATCCTGACAAAAAATGCCCTGTGTGATCCTGGCCATTAACCCCTTAACGCTATGTGACGTAATAGTACATCACAGGCTTTGTCCTGTTACGTCATAGCGTTAACAGGGTACTGTGTCTGCAAACACCGGTTTAAAGCAGTGATCGCTTAACGCTATCACTGCTTCAAGGCCAGGACCGGAGCTAGCCTCCGATCCGGCCGATTAGCCACTTACATGCAGCGCTCAAAACCGAGTGCTGCTTCTATGCTGTTTACAAGCAGATCGGAGACCTGCAATGAAGGGTTCCGATGACTGTTTCGGCAGACCGGAGGCCTAACAATGCCCTCCTGTCTGCCAAGTACGGATTCCTGCTAGGTCCCGCCCAGAGGCGGGGTCTAAAAGGCGTCTGGCCGCAGTAACAAGATGGCGCTGGCTCAGAAGCTGAGCCTGCGCCATCAGCCGCCAGTGTCCGCTTTATGTTACAGCTGACACCGTGCTGTAACGGCAGGGAACGGAGCTAGCTCCGATCCCTACCATTAACCCCTTAGATGCCGTTATCAAAAACGATCATCTTAGTAGTTTGCAGCGATTGGCATCGACACAATGTGATCATGAAGATGCTGATCGTTGCTATGGCAATCAGAGGCCTAACAATGGCCTGCTGGTCTGCCACTTACGATAGCCTACTAGACCCCGCCAAGAGACGGGACCTAATAGGCTTGCTGTCAGTGAATGATTGGCAGCTGTAATGCATTGCACTACGTGGGTAGTGCAATGTTTTAGAGTAAAGTGCAGGCCGTCAAGTCCCCTAGTGGGACAAAAAAAAAGTTTGTAAAAATGTTGGATAAAAGTGTAAAAATAAAAGTTTCAAGTTATCAAAAACAAACACTGCCTTTTTTCCTATAAGTGTTTTATTATAGGAAAAAAATAAAAACGTTAAAAAAAAAGTACACATATTTGGTATTGCCGCGTCCGTTGCGACATAATCTATAAAACTGTTATTTTTCCCGCACGGTGAACACCGCAATTTTTTTTTTTTATCACCACCCCTCCCAAAACATGGAATAAAAAGTGATCAAAAAGTCGCATGTGCCCAAAAATAGTACCAATAAAAACCCGTCCCGTAATAAACAAGCCCTTGCACAGCTTTTTTGACTGAAAAACAAAAAAGTTCTGGCTCTCAGAATATGGCGGCACAAAATATGCAGTGTCCAAAAGTGGATAAGATTGGGCACCATTTATCAGTGCGACACCGGCCACATATCTGTGGATTATTATTTATTTAACGCATTATTATACCCTCTTATTATGGCCTGATGTTCTCCGCACAGATTACATATGTCCCCACATTATAAACTGAAATACCAGCAAAACTCCAAACACAACAACTGCCAAGCTAAATCTGCGCTCCAAAAGCCAAATGGCGCTCCCTTCCTTCTGAACCCTACCACGTACCCAAACCGCAGTTTACGTCCACGTATATGGCTTCGCCATACCCGGGGGAGCCAGCTTAGCAGTTTATGAGGTGTGTGTCTTTGGTGGCAAAAACTGTGCACAACATATTGTGCACTAAAATGGCATTAATTACTAATGAAAATACACCTGTGGGGGCAAAATGCTCACTACACCCCTTAAAATGCCTTAGGGGTAACTACTTGGGGGTTTGTTTTACTACTTGGCTTCAGGGCCCTGCAATTGTAGCCCAATGCTGTGAAAATCACCAAATTATAATCCTCAAATACGCATGGTGCTCTTCACTTCTGAGCCCTGTCATATGTCCAGGCAAATGATAAATGCCTTGAGGGGTGTAGTTTCTAAAATGGGGTCACTTCTTGGGGGCTTCCACTGTACTCTGGTACCTTTAGGGTTTTGCAAATGCGACATGGCGTCCAAAAACCAATCCAGCGCTCCTGCTATTCTGAGCCCTGCCGTGTGTCCAAACAGCAGTTTATGACCACATGTGGGGTGGTGCCATGCTCAGGAGAAATTGCTTTACAATTGCTGGGGTGTTTTTTCTCCTTTATCCCTTGTGAAAATGAAAAAATGTAACTTTTTAGTAGAAAAAATGTTGATATTCCTTTTTACAGCCTAATGCCAATCAATTCTGCAAAAAAAAACTATGGGGTCAAAATGCTCACTAAAACTCTCGATAAATTCCTTGAGGGGTGTAGTTTCCAAAATGGGGTAACTTTTTGGGGTTTTCCACTGTTTTGGTCCCACAGGGGCTTTGCAATTGCGACATGACACCGAAAACCATTCCAGCAAAACTTGAGCTCAAAAAGCCAAATGGCGCTCCTTCCCTTCTAAGCCCTGCCGTTGGTCCAATCAGCAGTTTATGACCACATGTGAGGTACTGCCGTAATCGGGAGAAATTGCTTTACAAATGTTGGGGTGTTTTTTCTCCTTTTATGCCTTGTAAAAATTTAAAATTTCCATGTTTTATTGGAAAAAATGTAAATGTACCCATTTTTCAGGTCTAATTATTTTTTTGGGGGTCCGTTTTTTTCGAGTGTGTTTTGCGATAAGTTTTTGTAATGTTGCATGACATTTGTTAAAATTGCTGCATTTTTAAATCAGGGAAGGTGGTGATTTGTTTTACATTGGTGGCTTCAAATTTAGGCTTGCCTGCCTGCCGGGGGAAGGGGGGGGACTATTTGGGACTTTAAAAAATAAATAAAATATTATAGTTCATAAATCTGTCTGTATCCTAAGGGCAGGCCGTCAATATTGTAGTCCTGAAGAACCCCTTTAAAAAAGTTATTTCACATATGAAAAGATTTATTTATGAAACTTCTAGAATTTATTTGTGCATCTGGATAGATTAACTTCCTCTCTAGCAGCACCTCTTACATCTACCATTTATTCAAGGGCAAATAAACTTTTAGAAATCATTTGATATGGTATAGTGACATGTCAGAAGCTTTGAACAGTGGCGGTCCGAGCACTGAGACCCCCACCAAACGCTAAAACTAAGAGGCAGAAGCAATTTGGGTGAGCGCTGTGCTGCTTTGTTTCTGAGCGGAAAGCCAAGCGAGCGGTGTATGGGCTCATAGACTCAAAGCCGATCAGAAACGAAGCGGCACAGCGCTCACTCGAGCGCTTCTGCCACTTTGTTTTAGCGATCGGTGGGGGTCTCTGTGCCCAGACCCCCACCGATCAAAACTTCTGACATGTCACTATGACACGTCAATAGTTTTTTTTAAAGTTTAGTTACAATATAAGCATATAATTTTATAAAAAGCCATCAACAACTACATAGGCTCAAAAATATAATAAAATAAAATATATAATCAAAACTTTACCTGATCCTACAAGGGTTAAAGTATAAAAAGAAAAAAGTTCTCCTGGTTCTTTCAGGCCACGTCTCCCCTGTCATAGACCTTCTTATTGTTTTCCAGTCGCTCCTTTCCCCAGCATTTGCTCGCTACCTGTCGGAAGACATTACATAACCTGCCATTGCGCTTGTTCCTCGATGTCCAGGTTCACATTAACAGAGATTCAGACATTTTTGACCTAATCCAATAAAATGCATTAATGAACTGTCTGTGCGGATGACGCTCTCCGTGACTTGATCCCGCCTGGCAGAGGCAAGTGGACTGTTTTTCTAAGGTCAAATTAGCATCTTTCCTCTAGATTTGTGGCATTTAAGCTAACGCATGTTTGTCGCTGTTTGTCCGGATTTGGCATAAATACATCCAGTTGACGGTAAGAAAATATGCGCAATGTACTGATGCACGGGAATTCTGGGAAATCTCCTGTCTGACTGGACCAGAGACACGTAGGGCATAAAAAAACTTTTTTCTTCGCGCGTCGTCCCTAATTCATTGTGTCCATGGAGTCGCCAATTAGGAAAATATATTGTCACTCATCAGACTGTACGGTAATTCCGCTGATTGCCATGTCGTGTGAAATTCTGTCCATTAGCACTCGGCAGTCTCAATTTATATATTAACTGTATTTCCTTCGTTTCACTTGTGCTAAAAACTGCACGCCATTCTTCACCCAATTAATTGAAGGAAAGTCGTTATCGTCTGGAGCAGTGTGGCCGCCGGATGAATCGCAGACGACTTTGACGAGAAAAGCCCCTGTACGCCATTGCTCTCCAGAGCATTCTTTAAAAAAGCCCTTCAGCAGGCCGTCTCCCCGGTCATGATGGAGCTGCCGGACATGAAGTCCGGCATGAAGCAGATAGGCCACAGGATGGTGACTCTTGAGGAATATCAGTCGTTCATCGTGTAATCTAGGGCAGTCATGGCGGACATTTTGCCCTCATACCAGAGTCACTTGAACAATGATCACCTACGATTCAAGCATCAAGATAATCGCAGCAGGAGTAGGAACATTAGACTGCGAGGGGTCCCTGAATGTGTCGCCATTGACACGCTTCCTGATGCGTTGAAGCAGATCTTCTCCTCACTAATAGGCTCAGATCAGGCCGAGCGGGTCGTAATTGAGACGTGTGCACAGGGCCCCTAAGGCCAGGACCAGCTTTGGAAGTCCCACAAGAGACGTCATTTGTGGCCTCCTGGATACGGAAGCTATACTAAAAGTAGCAAGAGAGATGTCCTTCACGGCAATGCAAAAATGATTGTGTTTCAGGATGTAGCGGTAAGCACGCTAACAAAGAGGCGCAGGCCCGCCAGAATTCGCAGAGCGGCTCCCGAGTGGGAACCCCCCCCCCCCCTTTATGGCTCTGCTCGCACTTTATTGCCTTCTGGCTCAGGAGGATTTCTCAACGTTTATGTCCGACAGAAGGCTGTGACAAATGCCAATGTATTGTCATAGAGTGGGATATATGTCGCCCATAGGACCCCGTAGTAAAAAAAAAATGTATACAGCACGGTATTTTTCATTTATTTATTTACTTCCTGTGCGCCTCTGCATGGAATAGTGTAGTCTACTATGATGTTCTTTACAGCAAAAATAAAGGTATTCCAACACATACCGGCCCGGCGCAGGCCCCTGCTAGCCACTATGCAGGGAGCTGCAGCACCGCCCAATTCAAGTTAATTGGGCCGTACTGTAGTTTCCTGCACAGCTGGGTGACCGGTAGCTTGACTGTGCAGGGAAAACTTATAAGGAGACTCCAGCCCCTTCATTCTCATTATCGTTGTGGACCCCAGAGGTCGAACCCCCACTGATCATAAAGTGATGACATATCCTAGCGATATGCCAACCCTTTACAGGATGGGAAAAATCCTTTAATTATTGCAAAGTGGCCCCCAGCAGCCTCAGAGTGCAAGTGTCTGGTGTTTGTACTGTTGTTCTGGTTTCACTAGGGGGCACTGTTGTGCTAAAGTTGGAAAGCAAGAGTCTTAATATTAATTAACAAAACCTTACAAGTGCCTGACTGACAACCCACCAAACACCGGCCAAGTGACATGAGAAAGAGGAGTCAAGAGGTAAAGTAGAAAATAAACTAAAAAAAAAACATTGTTATAAAGAAATGTCATTTATGCCGTTATTGTTTTCTCGGAGGTTACGAGATCATGATACTCCGATAATTTTATGTTCATTTTAGTCACTCGTTTCTATATGTGACACATCGGGGGTAGAACTAAAAATAAGTGAATAACGAGCAGTTTTTGTACCTTTCTCCCTCCCTTTCTGATTTTTTTGAATGGTAAAAAAGTTATTACCTTTTTTATTTTTTACTTTTTGCGGATTGTAGCAGGCTGCTGGAAACTGGATAAAGAAATCCATACAAATGAAAAACACTAGTGTCAGCCTAGCCTTAAATCACGTGTCTATGCCATGTTTCTCTACTGTCCCAAAATGTCTGGAAGATGCCAGATAAAAGGGAACATCTCCCCGTAAAGCAAGCAATCTGTAGCTGTCCAACAGCGGCATTCTGCTTCTATAACGATCTCTGCCACAGTGCCCTCGTAACAGTAGCACCCACTGTTACAGTTATGAGGACACTGGCACTAATTGTTAGAGGAACGCTAAGGCCCACACAATAATGTGGTCACAGTGGATGTTACAGTTATGGAGCCACTGTGACTATCATTTTTATGGGGACACTGATGGGGCAGTATTGCAGCCATTTTAACACTTTTATTAATGGAGGCACTTTGGCTGTCACTGTTATGGGACCATTGTGACTAAAAATTTTATGTGATGGGGCAATGTATCAGCCATTATATTACGGGTTACTGACTGTTATGGAGGCTCTGTGAGTGTCACTTTTATGGGGGCGCTGTGGCTTTTTATTGTGTTAGTAGCCTTGTGGCTTTTATTGTGAAGGTGCACTACCATTATTAGGACATTGTGGCAAGATCCCTTTAAATATTACTTGTTTACTAAAATTAGTAGGAGACTTATTAATGGAGGTCACTCTGTAAGTTTGACCCATTATATGGGCATCATTTATCAAAACTGCCTTAACAGTAATACTGTCCTTATTGCCCATAGCAACCAATCAGTGCTGAGCTTTCATTTGTTCAACTCCTCTGGAAAAATGAAAGATGAGCTCTGATTGGTTGCTATAGGCAACAAGGCCAGTTCTACTGTTAAGGCAGTTTTGATAAATAAGTCCCATAGTATGTGTGGGGTAGCGTATAAAGGGAAGGGGTTTACCTATGAAAAATGTCACAGAGGAGCTCAGTCTCTACTATCTCTCTGGACGGAGCTGCTTACATTGATTTTCTATTGCAGCCCTCCCTGTCTATTTAACCTTTGCTAGTCCAAGGTTGTTGTATTGTTTTGTTTTTTTTAAATAAAATTTCTGGCAAAAAAAATAAAAAATTGCCTGCCAGTCTTCACTGTAAACTGCCCAAATACCAATAAATAAAAAAAACTGAAAAATTCGGACCGCGAAATGCTGCTGGGGTGGACATACGTATATTGCTGCACTCCGCTGTATCCGTCCGTCTCATTGGGTTTGAATGGAACGGCGGCACACATACGACTGCCACTCTATTTATACTCGTCCTCACCGCGGTCGTGCAGGTTTGGAGGAACGGGAGACTCGGGAATCCCGCTCTAGCAATCTGTATGGGTCCCATCGATCACCTAACTTGTGGATTTGTGATTAATGTATATGGTGGGACAACCTCTTTACGGGTGTGTTCACACAGGGCATATATGCTGTGGAAAAGTCTGCAGCATATACGACGTAGGGAAATCCTGCCAAATATTTTCACAAAATGATCACTGGAAAAATTAATTAAAGGCATATACTTACCTCTCTTGGCGATGCCATAGCAACGCGTCCCTGCTATTCCGGCTGCTTTGTGTCCAGGCGCCATCTTGTAATGACGTTTCGTCACGTGACTGTTACAGCCGCGTAAAAAAATGACCTCTTCAGACTGGCGATCAGAAAGGCACTTGTGGGTAAGCAGTAATGTTAACATATTCAGGTGCTGCCTACTCCACATAGAAAAAGAAGTTCTTCTTTTTATAGTGAAAAGATATATAATTTCTGTATTAACTCCTCTTTGTTTTCAAGATCTTTGCTTGCTGTCATTCAAATAAAAATCTGTTCTGTGAGCCATGCACCTGTGTTATTATCACATGACCAGGACAGGTTCCTATTGAATGACAACAAGCAGAGATCTTGAAAACAGTGAGGAGTTGATAGGGAAAGAATAATGGAACATTTTAAATATAACTTTTCATTATGCAAATTATAACATTTAGGCTGGGTTCACACGACCTATTTTCAGACGTAAACGAGGCGTATTATGCCTCGTTTTACGTCTGAAAATATGGCTACAATGCGTAGGCAAACATCTGCCCATTCATTTGAATGTGTTTGCCGACGTACTGTGCAGACGACCTGTTATTTACGCGTCGTCGTTTGACAGCTGTCAAACGACGACGCGTAAAAATACAGCCTCGTCAAAAGAAGTGCAGGACACTTCTTTGGACGTTTTTGGAGCTGTTTTCTCATAGACTCCAATGAAAACAGCTCCAAAAACGGACGTAAAAAACGCCGCGAAAAATGCGAGTTGGTAAAAAAACGTCTGAAAAGCAGGGTCTGTTTTCCCTTGAAAACAGCTCTGGATTTTCAGACGTTTTTGGTCACTACGTGTGCACATACCCTTAAAGAAAAAAGGAATCGCTAAGGAATTATTACCACAAGAAACTTTTTGGGAAATTTCTCTGTGATTTATTTTTGTAAACTCTTTTAAACTTGTAATATTTTATTATAAATCTCGGGTCGCAACGCTTGAAGATGAAGAAAACTTTTCTCTAAATTATTTACTGTTGGTGGTGATGTTATTTTTAATTGCGGCCTCATTTCTGTCACCATTTACATGATTCCAATATCACAGGTTCTTAGCCACATTCTGAAGCTCCTGGGAAATTTGTTAATCTATAAGGTCAGAAAATATAAATTGCATCTGAACTTGAATTTAGACTGAAAAAAACATTCTCCGGTTTTATATCTATATATATATATATATATATATATATATATATATATATATGTGTGTGTGTGTGATTTCTCTCCAGTTGTACATGGGTGTCATGTATCACCCGACTGAGTTTCAACATTTTACTTTTAATTGCTCTATATCTGCAGCTTCTGTCAAGTTGATTTCTTCTTGCTAGGATATCTCGGCTTAATACTGAGAAAATTCTAGCAGATATTTTATTCTCTGCTATATTAAATTTGCCTTTATGCCTAATTTAATCTCTCCCCAAATCCCGGTATTTAAAGAGGACCTGTCACCTCTCCTGACATGTCTGTTTTAGTAAATAATTGTATTTCCCGTAAAATCACAATTCTGGAACATGTTTTATTAAAACTCTGCATTGTGCCGTTCCTGTTATTCCTCCTGGAAATGTTTGAATAAATTGACAACTGGGTGTTACCATTCCCCTCGTGATACGGACTGGTCCCTGCAGTCTGAGACTGTGGGCACTGATTGGACAGTCAGACTGTCTAGGGACACCCCCCATAACTGATAACACCCAGATGTCAATTTATCCATAAATTTGTAGGAAGAATAACAGAGGAACGACACAAGAAAAGATGCCCCAGAATTTTTATTTTATGGGGAATATGAGTATTTACTAAAACTGACAAGTCAGGAGAGCTGACAGGTCCTCTTTATAGGATCGGCCCAGCAACACTAAATTAAAAAGAATTTAAGTCCATGAGTTGTCCTCTTTTATCAAGTGTACTCCAGGACTTTAGCAGACCAACTTTTAATCAGTGGGGGTCTCACCTCGAGGACCCTTGTTGATCAACACACAATGAAAGGGCATTGAATAAATCCCTTGGCCACCCAGTCCTTAAAGCGTAACTAAACGGTCGATGAACTTTTTATTTTCTAGCAGCATGTGTAATATAAATATGTTTTGTAATATACTTTATTAATGAATTTCGGCTCCTTTTTGTGTTTATATGTGTTTTAAATGGCCACTCTGACGCTTTTCTACCACATTTTATTTCTTGTACTCCTGTTGCTAGCAGAAATCCGTACACCATTTGAATGTATCAGTGTACGAATTCTGCTGTCTGTGAGTACGGTTGGGTGGTGGCCCCATCCTGACGTCTGGAAGGTCTCTCTGCCTCTATACACTACACAGATCTCTAGCAGCAGAGCGCATGGAAGAGACTGTGCGCACTAGTCTCTGTGCCTGCATGATTCTCCCCCCTCCTCTCCGGCAAAGACTGTCAGGACACTAATCTGAGCTGCTAATCAGCATCACATAAGACTAGGACTGCTCCATCCGTCCCCCCTCCCCCCAATCACCCATCACCCTGCCGTCCTGTCTTATCTTCCCTGCACTTGCCAGGGAAAGTGAAAAGAAAAACTGATTGCTTTCTCCTGGAGTGTGCAGAGATATTTACATCTCTGTATATAATGTGTTGTGCTGTGCATAGTTCAGTGCTCGCTCACAGTATTATAGCTCAGTGCTCGCTCACAGTATTATAGCTCAGTGCTCGCTCACAGTATTATAGCTCAGTGCTCACTCACAGTATTATAGCTCCGTGCACGCTCACAGTATTATAGCTCCGTGCACGCTCACCGTATTATAGCTCAGTGCACACTCACCGTATTATATCTCAGTGCACGCTCACCGTATTATAACTCAGTGCACGCTCACCGTATTATAGCTCAGTGCACGCTCACCGTATTATAGCTCAGTGCACGCTCACCGTATTATAGCTCGGTGCACGCTCACCGTATTATAGCTCGGTGCACGCTCACCGTATTATAGCTCAGTGCACGCTCACCGTATTATAGCTCAGTGCACGCTCACCGTATTATAGCTCAGTGCACGCTCACAGTATTATAGCTCAGTGCACGCTCACAGTATTATAGCTCAGTGCACGCTCACAGTATTATAGCTCAGTGCACGCTCACAGTATTATAGCTCAGTGCACGCTCACAGTATTATAGCTCAGTGCACGCTCACAGTATTATAGCTCAGTGCACGCTCACAGTATTATAGCTCCATGCACGCTCACCGTATTGTAATGATCACCTCAGAGTTCACTGCCCATGAAATACAGACAGATCGTAACATCACACACAGCAAGACACGCCCCTAGACACGCCCCTAGCAACAGGCCAGAATCGGGAAGTGTGAGAAAATAGATGTGGACGGTTTCACAAGAAAAAAGGTACTTTGAAGTGAAAAAAATTGCTAGGAGTCATGTATTCACATAGAGGGACATAATAGCAGCTTAAATATTTTTTTTTTGCGAAAGTTTAGCTACGCTTTAAGGGAGGGGGGAGGGGAGCTGCTTCAGGATCCTCTTAGACTGGCAGCTGACCGGACCGGAGCTCCGACTTTCATCTTCACGACTTTCCTGCCGAACAGCTGTAAAAAACCATCGGGATGCTATTGTCAAAATCTTCATACTCGCGAGGTACCAGTGGAAACTTCCAAAAAAAGAGAAGTACTAAAAGCACCCTTTAAAAGGTGCCGGAACAAACCATCTACCTGAAAATTACCTAAGAAGTAAAAACCATAAAATTAGACATAAATAATGAAGGGGGGGGGGGGCAACGTGATTCCATGTGTCCCCCATGCTATTTGCTCCAAGGGGGGGGACCTTTCATTTGTACCTACGACATCGTAATATTATCAAGTTCTACTCCAAAGCATTATACAAGCGATCAAACGATCACCGCTTCCAGTCCCATGGCGGGACAAAATTATTTTTTTATTAAGATCAGTAAAATTTAATTAAATAAAAAAACTACCCCCCAAAGAAAACATTTATACATATATTTAAAAATAAATAGTAATAGTAGTAATAATAATAAAATAAATATGGTACCGCTGCAATTGTAACACTTTATTTAGACTGTATTGCGTATGGTGGGAAAATGCAAAACCATGGTGGAATTACTGGGTGTTTTTTTTTCCTCATTCTTCCTAGTAATGTTTTTTTTTTTTTTTCATTCAAGCAATACATTTTATGAACCCCAAAATGGTGCCCGTCAACCCGCCCCGCAAAAAAAACAAGCCCTCACAGCTACGTTGACAATTTTTTTTAAAAAAGTTCTCGTTTTTGGAATGCATCGATGGAGAAATTAAAAAAAAATCAATAAACAAAATCACTCAAGCCTGAAGGTCCGATATTATTTTATTACAACTGTAGTCCATGGCCCATACACAACCTGACCTGGTTGCAGATGTCTCTACTTTACTCTATGTCCTCACTAGTTACCCTTGTCCAATCAGTCTGTACTTTTGTATCTGTGTTGGCTCAGAATGTTCCCATTCACTGACACCAAGCAGAGGTCTTGACATTGATGAGGAATGGAAGCACACAGGATGTTAGAAAGTTGCAGAACTTTTCATTATACATTGATTAGACTACATAAAACCGTGAATTAAATCCAGCATTCACCACCAGATACATATTCGCGCCCAGTAACCCGCGGTGCGGCTTCTCTTGTAAGTGCGTTTTGCCAATTTCAATGCCGAGCAGATGTTAACAGGTGATTTAGAAAAATGAAGTGAAAGGTATCAATTCTGAGGCCCCGGAACACATTAACCATAATTCACTGCTCTGAATTACAGGATTGATTTAGAAAGGAGACTGAAATAATCTCTCATCCTGTCAGACGGGTAATACCTCAGATCCAAATTTAATTGCATCTGCAGAAAAACACAGGAAAAAGTCTGTATATTCTGAGGGGGATTTTTGGCCTAGTTACATTTCATTTTACGGCTCTGATCAAAGGCGTATACAACAATTTCAGCCGGAAAAGATAAAGGGGTACAGGGGGGGGGGGGGGCTGGATGGGTCCCAATTTATAGACACCCAAACATATTCTCAGTCATGTCTCTGACATTTAAAGAGGACCTGTGACCTCTCCTAATATGTCTGTTTTAGTAAATAATTGTATTTCCCGTAAAATCACAATTCTGGAGCATCTCTACTTAGAACTCTACATTGTATTGTTCCTCTCTTATTCTTCCTAGAAATGTATGAATAAACTGACAACTGTGTGTTACCGTCACCCTTGTCAAAGGGGCGTGTTTTTACAGTTTTGCTCAGTCAGCACTAATTGCACAATGTCAGTACACCCCCAACTGGTAACACCCAGTTGTCAATTTATTCATACATTTCTAGGAGGAATAACAGTGGAACTGTTTACTAAACAGACATGTCAGGAGAGGTGACCGGCCCTTACCCTAAAGTGATCTTCTTACATGCCATGGAGACCAGTCAGAAGGTCATATTGGTGACGCTTAGACTTCCTCCAATTCTCAAAACCAAAACCCTTTGGGACCAATGAGATATTTCCATGACTAGAAATGCTATCTCTGAGTGCAAGAGCATACATACCATAGAGACAGATCATACAGCTGCTAGGGGGATGTGGGACGAGGGGGCCCAGTCCTGTTTGATCCCATCTCTTTTGCTTATGGGTGTCAGGGACTGGTCCAGGACTCCCCTCTCCAGAGGAACTTCATTGTAACAAGCAGTGTCGTAGAAAGGGGGTGAAAGAGAAACAAACACCAGTTCCGACGGTACTGGGTGACAAGACCCGACATCATAATGGGGCCCCTTGTCTATGTAGGCCAATGTCTGAGTGGTACCAAAGAGGTTAGTTGTTCTGACCATCGATGGTGGCTTGAGGTAAACGGCTTCACCTATGTGATATTCTGTCATGTATTTATGACCTATGAAGAGGTCCCCTTTTAGATTTCCCCTCTATGTCCTTTTCGTAGACTTTGTCATTAGGGTCGTATTATTTAGACCGCTTCTCTGGCTTATGTTAAGCAAAATGTTTAGCAAAAAGTTATTCTTTCGAAGATCAGATGTATTCTGGAGTTTCCCTCTAAGCTGGTTTCCCTTAACGTCTGTCCTGTAGAATGAGGCAGTGCCCCCATATTAATGCACGGTGACCTCTTATTTGAGGCGAACACCCAAAATGAAGGATGGTCTTCTCAAAGAAGATGGCCAATGTACATAGAATATAAGAGAATTGAAAATCTGTCACAAAAGAATGGTCTAGAGCCGGGGTGGTCTTCTCAAAGAGGTGATTTTTTTCGGAGAGATGACGCTGTTATTGGGTCTTTAGCGCATTCTGTTCTCCCTTCCGTTTTCCGAATAGAACAAAGAAAATGGGGTATCCGTAGCTGTAGTGTGAACGATGACCTTGTCCTTTGTCCCCTTATTCTTTTCTTAATGCTGTGAGCAATATCGCTTAACTCTTTGTTTCCCCCTGACACTGAGGGAATTTGGACGGAATCCCAGCACGGTTTTCTCGTACAGGAATAATTATACCCGTGCCCTCTGTAAATTCTGGATCGCTTTAAACCCTTCCAGCTAAATGAACCTTTTATCTGCGGAGTGATATTCACAACGTGCTGTCAGCCCGCGTCCTCCTATTTCTAGATAATAGCTAAACATTGATCTGTTACTAATCTGATGTAACCTTTTGTGTGTATTGATCACAGGTTTATACTCGGGAGAGTGAGGCCAAAAAGTCAGTTGCGGTTGAATAGGACATTTTGGCAAATTACGGTCTGCTCATGTGAAATGTTATTATATTAACCACTTTACGGTCACATTTTTTTACGTTAAGTTTTCCAAAAGTGTTTTTGTATTTTATTATAGATTTTTGGATTTATATCTATATAGATTTAGGCTACGTTCACACGTAGCGTATACCACAGCGGACGTCAGACGCAGCAAAGTGGATGAGATTTGAACAAACCTCATTCACGTGCTGCGGACATTTTCCGCGCAGATTTTTCCCTGTGGTGTGGATTTTTAAATTCGCAGCATGTCAACTTCTGCTGCGGAAATTGCATGGATTTATGCACTGATTTATTGAAAGAAGAAATCCGCAAGTAAACACCGTTTTGTATTTTGCTGTGGATAACTTGTGGATCTGCAGCTGAATCCACAAGTCCAGGTAAGTTAAAAAAAAACCACTTTAGTGAAAGTTTAAACTATAAAACCCTTGTTCCCTGGCACTCCCATGACAATGCTTCCTGGTTCCCCACTGGTCTCTGGACACCTGACCTCCAATGATGACGTGTTACATGTGATGACGTGCCATCGCTGGAGCCTGGGTGTACAGAGACCTGCCGGGGAGCTGGAAAATGTTGCCAGGGGATGTGAAAAAATTTCAATCTGACGTTTTATTTTTCCGCAGGGAAATCCACACTAAAATCTGCAAAATTTGGTGGAATTTTTTTGCAGCAAATCCATTATGTGTGAAATTGGCCTCAAATGGCACAGAGCTCATTCGAGCGCTTCTGCCGCTTCGTTTTAGCGATCGGTGGGGCTGTCAGTGCTCGGACCCCCACCAATCAAAACTTCTGACATGTCACTATGACATCTAAAGTTTTTTAAACGTTTATTTACCCTTTAAGTGAATAACCCTCTCGAACTCCCCTTCGCACTGATATTTACTCATACACACCCACAATCCTACACCCACTAACTCACATTCATATTCACTCTCACTCGTACTGTTAATTACCGACTTGCGAAAGAAAAAAAACTGCATCGTTTTTTCTACATTTCTATGTAATTGATGTGCGAAACACGGACCGCACACGGTTGTCTTCCGTGTGCTGTGCGTGATTTTCACACACCTATAAGGGTATGTTCACACACAGTGACCAAATACGTCTGAAATTACGGAGCTGTTTTCAGGCGAAAACAGCTCCTGATTTTCAGACGTTTTTGTAGCAACTCGCTTTTTTCGCGGAGGTTTACGGCCGTTATTGGAGCTGTTTTTCAATGGAGTCAATGAGAAACGGCTCCAAAAACGTCCCAAGAAGTGACATGCACTTCTTTTTCGCGGGCGTCTTTTAACACGCCGTATTTTGAAAGCGACGCGTAAAATTACACCTCGTGGGAACAGAACACCGTAAAACCCATTGCATGGAATGGGCAGATGTTTGTAGGCGTAATGGAGCCATTTTTTTCAGGCGTAATTCGAGGCGTAAAACTGCTGAATTACGCCTGAAAACACTGCGTGTGAACATATCCTAACTGCAATGGGCGGCTAGGTGCGTGAAAACACACTAATATAGGACACGCAGTGAGTTTCACATAACGGACACTCGCTGCGTGAAAACTCACGCATGTCTGAATGGCCCCATTGAGATCAATGGGTCCGTGTGCTGTGCGTTGTTTCAACGCACAGCACAGGGACGAGAATCCCGCTCGTCTGAATGAGCCCTAAGTCTCTGTTCACATCTGCGTTGGAGAGATTATGTCACATTTGACTGGATCCATTGGCTTGTTATTTACTGAAGTCCTAATGCAAATATTAATGTAGCCTCCGGCTGTGTTCACACATGGCATATTTGTTCCTTCCTAGCAGTGCGCTGATCGTGGGGGTCTGGCGGCTACTGGCGTCGGCATATTTTGCTGCAGAATAAATGTAGTATTACATGGCACCCATTCAAATGAGCCCTTCCAGTGTAACGATCCCTTAAAGCGAACCAGTCTATATAACAGGCTTTGCACATTCCTTTTATATTTATGTCTAAAAAAAGTGTTTCCCCTGTCTTGACTTATAGGGCTTTTTGTTTTAATTTTATTTCTGTAGATGTTCCGGCCAACATTGCAGATCTGAAAAACTTGGAGGTGCTCAACTTTTTCAACAACCAGATTGAGGAGCTCCCGACACAGATCAGCAGCCTTCAGAAGCTCAAACATCTCAATCTTGGGTATGATTTTCTGGCCTCATTGAATATAATTGATGGTATTTTTACACTGTTTCTTTGCCTCATGAATACATTTTTTTTATTTTTTTTTTACTTTAATTTTATAATTTTTTATCCTGTTTGTAACCGAGTAATGGCCTAATCTGTACTATCAAGCTGCCCCTCCACATTACATTATTGTTCTCTGCTGATACCAATGTTAACATCGCCTGTAAGTACGAGATCCTGAGCTGTCCTCTTCGTCACATTATATCTGCTACTGGGTGAGTTGTCAATCCGCTTTCCCAGACTCCAATTTCGTAACTCATTCCAATATTGTTACACAATTAGGCGGATTTACTCATCACAATTTTAGGAATGCCGGATAGTGGCCATCTTGGTGGTTACCCAGCTTTCCCAGATACAGATAAAACTAAAAAACACTGCAGAATAAAACTTGACAGAAGAAACCGACTCAAAGAAGTTGTCCTATCAGAGAACACACTTTTCCATATGGCATTTGGACATCATAGACAGGGTCCCATACCTGAAACCCCCCTCTATTAGCCAGACTGCAGAGCCACAGCAAAGAGCAGCTAATGTATCTTACAGGGTCACCATTTTAATGGTCGCCATGTAATACTACATTTTTCCTGCAATGTCCACTAATAACGGATGATCACCAGCAGCATCTCATTTTATAACCGAATAGATAAGGACTGATATTTATAGCAGATTTTTTTTTTTTTTTTTTTTTTTTTATAATTCAGGTGGAAATAGTATTTAAAGAGTCTCTGTTCCCACATTATAAGTGCCTTATCTCTTACATAAGGAGATCGGCGCTATAATGTAGGGAACAGCAGTGCTTTTTATTTAGAAAAATTATCTATTTTTACCACCTTAGGAGCGATTTTAGATTTATGCTAATTAGTTACTTAATGCCCAAGTGGGAGTGTTTTTACTTTAGACCAATTGGGCGTTGTACAGAGGAGCGTATGACGCTGACCAATCAGTGACCAATCAGCGTCATGCACTCCTACATTCATTTAGTCAGTGCATAGGGACACTGAGTTGTTCACGCTGTGCTGTCTTATACTGACATATTAACGTTACTGAAGTGTTTAGACAGTGAATATACATTCCTTCCAGCCAGGACGGGATGTCTATTCACAATCCCGACACTTCGCTAACGTTTGTTTGGTACTTACAGCAGAGCAAGCGTAATCTCGCTGTAACCTATCATTTACAGCGTGATCTCGCGAGATTATGCTTGCTCTGCTGTAAGTACCAAACAAACGTTAACGAAGTGCAGGGATTGTAAATAGACATCCCGTCCTGGCTGGAGGTGATGTCTATTCACTGTCTAAACACTTCAGTAACGTTAATATGTCAGTATAAGGCAGCACATAGTGAATAACGTAGTGTCACTATACGCGGAGTAAATGAATGGAGAGAAGAGTATGACGCTGATTGGTCTGCGTCATACACTCCTCTGTACAACGCCCACTTTGTCTAAAGTAAAAACACGCCCACTTGGGCATTAAGAAACTAATTAGCATAAAGCTAAAATCGCTCCTAAGGTGGTAAAAATAGATAGTTTTTCTAAATAAAAAGCACTGCTGTCACCTACATTATAGCGCCGATCTCCTTATGTAAGAGATAGGGCACTTATAATGTGGGGACAGAGACTTGTTCTTACACAGTCTGACACAGTCAGCACTCATTGGACAGCGTCAGACTGTATAGGGACATGCCCTATTGACATTTTGCCATTTAAATTTATTCCTACATTTCCAGGAGGAATAACAGAGGAAAGACATAATGCAGCGTTCTAAGAAAGATGCTCCATTACTGTTATTTTATGGGGAGTGCAAATATATATACGAAGACATACATGTCAGGAGAGCTGAGAGGTCCTCGCGGTTCTGTTAGGTCTCCCCTGATGCCCTATTTGAGCAGCATTGGATAGAGGAGGAGACGCTGAGATGGGGGATATATCGTTTTCTATTATGCAATTCCGTATTATCCCATTAATCATTTTCATAGAAAGTCCTAAAATGCTGTTAACAGCTGTTTAAAGTAATTTTCAGTGTTTCTAGCAAAAAAAAAAAAAAAAAAAGCCTTTTCATAATTTTTACTTCTTTTTATCCCTCCTGGTGCAGCTGCTAATCTGTGCTGCTGGGGGAGGGTCTCTAAACAGAATCAGTCTGCATTTCCTTCTGGCGGCTGCCAGAGGCTCTGCTCCTTTCCTGACCAGCAAGGCAGAAAGCTATTTCTATTGGCCGCTCTGAACAGAGGATCACTCTGCAGAGACCTGGCTGTGGTGAGAGTGACTAAGCATGTGTCGGCTCATTGGGTAGACGTGTACATTGCAATACAGTATGAACACCAGATGGCGCCATACTATGTCAATAAATGTTATAACTTTACTGGATTATTTTTTTTTTAATGGTATGTAAATGGCAAACAATTTTTGTTTTTATGATCTACACAATGAATATTTTATATAATGTTGGGACAATCCATTTAAACTGCTTTTTACAGAGAAATACTGAATCAAATAATAAAAACAATATTCCCAGTCTCCGCATCTTCTCTATCCAATGGTGTTCTCAGGGTAGCACAGGAGACCCATCAGGTCCTCTCTAAATTACGGTCCCTATCTTTTTATTCTGTTGTAATTTTATATTTTCTATGTTGTTTCTGGAGATTAAATCCTTCTTTGCTGCATAATTTTTCTGACGTATTTCTTGAGCCTCGTATTAGCGAAGATTTGCTTTGTCACTATTTGATCTCGTACTCCTAGCAAAGTGTTTCCAGTAGACAAGAGAATGATTGCTTTTGGAGTTGTCTTCCAAAGTCTCCACATAAACAGTGGACTTCAAGAGAGGGACTCCGGGGAGCACTCCATTTGTCAGCCGTCTTAGGCTAATGATTGTAGACGCCATTCAATTAGGAGGCACAGAAGAGGCTTCTCAAGTTGGGGCCGGATTTAATGACTTGGATAAATACCATCAACTGTGCAGAGTTGTGGCCCAATCTTCACAAGTATAGAAAGAACCTGACCCTGCAGTATAGTCTGTGGTCCTGATATTCTCGATTTTATAGGATGATCGTAGAAAACGCTAAGGCTATGTTCACACAGGGCAGATATGCTGCGTAAAAGCACACAGTGTATCTGCCCTAGGCGCCGCATGGAACTCCGGCCGAATAACAGCACCAAATTGTGGTGCAGTTTTCCGTTCGAAATGTCCGTTGCTGAAAACTGCACATAAAAATCCGCACATAAGTTTCATACTTACGTATCAATGGTGACGCGTCCCTCTGTCGTCCTGCTGCCTGCTTTCCTGGGATGGCGTTTCCTCTCTTTTGACTGCTGCAGCTTGTGATTGGCTCCAGCGGTCACATTGGATGAAACGTCATCCTAGGAAGCCGGCCTGGACGAAGAAGCACAGACTTGATCAGTTGCGGAAAATCTGCAGTATTTACGCTACGTGTGAATTTACCCTTATTGTGCTACCTTGCTTGGAGGTGCAAGATTTTCAGCCTTTCTGCATTATTGGATGTCAGATTAAAGGAATTTTAATGTATATATGACAGGGCACAATGCTGACAGTTAGCAACATCTCATGCCTGTGTGCTCATAGTCAGATCGTTGCGTCTCACAAGTCTGTACAGGAGACCTATTGGATACAATTTTTAACAAAGGGCCCTTTAAGATCACATGACACAGATTGCAGCGCAGAGTCCGCCAAAAATGTGCATTACGTTTGATAACAATCCGCATCCTGTGCATGTGAATGGTGATACCGCAACCCCATTCACATGCTACAGAAAATTTCCACTTAGAAATAAGTAAAATTCCACTTATTTCTGCGGATTCCACGCGTAAAAGCCAAGGATTAGTCCCGTTAAAGGACAATGGGGCTAATCCTCATGCAGATCTTTTGCTCATGACCTGTAGCCTAGTGAAGGGTAGTACAGGGAGCTGATAGCTCCCTGCTCTGCCATAGTATTCAATTGTATCTACGTCCTGAGGACGCAGATACAAATAAATGTGGCAGTCTCCTGAGATCTGCCCGTCTACGCCACTTGTCAGGATAACTGGCGCCTGGGTTCGGACCGTGGTCCATCAGTTGAAGACACCTGCTATAGGGCTTATCATACATTTTTTTTCCTTTTAGATCTTCTATCATAAAAGTATAGGTGACGCAATTTATGCTGTCTGTGAGATGCGCTCGGTTGCATTGCTAGGACAACCCGACAGAACAACCGTCAGGTTCTCCCACCACTATGCCAACATTGCTCGCCACCTTTGCTTCAGTGGGTAGTCAACTTATTGGCTGCTGCTGCCAGATAATAGGCCTAGATGTAACTTTGAAGCCCAATAGAGAAAAAATTATTATTTTGCTAAGATTGCACCTTGTATTCCACACAACTGACACGAATGTTTATACATGAAAGAGAAATCACATAAAATAAAACCTTTCATTTTTTTGTCTTCCAGCATGAACAGGTTAAACTCCTTACCAAGAGGATTTGGTTCCTTGCCGGCCTTAGAAGTCCTTGATTTAACTTACAACAACCTTAATGATACTTCCTTACCTGGCAACTTCTTTTATCTAAGTAAGAACATTTTGTGAATTCTTTAAAAAGCCATAAGGGTCAGTTCACTTGTTGCGGTAAATCCTGCGGATATTCCGCAACGGAATTTGTCGCGGTAAATCCGCTGCAAATACAGTAGCAGAAAAGTGGATGAGATCAAACAAATCTCATCCACACGCTGCGTAAATACTGAGCGGGAAAAGCGTTTATTAATCAGCAGCATGTCAATTGTATTTGCGTAAACGCTTCTTATTTGCTGAAGGTTTTCCCAATTGCATTCAATGGGGAGATAAATCTTGCAACAAATAGCAGATGTTGCGGTTTTTTGCGGCGGAATCGCTGCGAAGTTGCCGCAAAAAATGCAACTCAGAATAAAAAAAACATCTTATACTTACCCAGGAGTCTGTTTCTTCCTCCTGGTATGACGTTTCATCCCATTTGACCACTGCAGCCAATTACAGGCTGTAGCGGCGGTCACATGGGATGAAACATCATCCCAGGAGGCCGGCCTGGATGACGTCAGAGGGTCGACCTCCTGGGATGACGCTTCATCCCATGTGACCGCCGCTGCAGTCAATCACAGGCTGCAGCGGTCTCCTGGGATGAAACATCATCCCAGGAGGCCGGTCTGGATGACGTCAGAGGGTCGACCTCCTGGGATGACGCTTCATCCTATGTGACCGCCGCTGCAGTCAATCACAGGCTGCAGCGGTCTCCTGGGATGAAACATCCCAGGTGGCCGGCCTGCTAGCAGGCCGCTAAGTGCTGCGGTTTTTCGAAGCGGACAGTCCGGGCGAAAAACTGCACAACAGTTTGGTGCCGTTTTTCGCCTGGAATTCCCTGCGGCGCGCATGGTGGAAACACTGCGTGATTTATGCAGCGTATTCACCCCATGTGGCTTAATGCTTCTGCCCCGCTAATTCTGCCTCTGGACGTCGGCTGGGAGACCTGATTCTAAGATGTTACTGCCTCTCGCCATTGTTTATGACCAATGAATGTTGATTGGCTGAAGCCTTTTCCAACTAATTTGTGTTTATTTTTTCTTAGTAGAAATTGCATTGCATCCTCATAGTTCCTTAAAATGGTTGTCCATTTTAAAAACCCATTTTCATATAACCTATTAATAAATTCTGAGGTAATAGCGGGGTCTCCTCTGCTCAGAATCCTCATCTCATGGCCAGAGTGGAGAGCGGTTACAAAGAGCGTCTCTCGCCCCGGAGGACCTGTCCTGTCCTATATTATACAGACAACACATTGATATAGATGGGGTGTAATGCTCAATTTTCCCTGTGGTGGCGCTGCAGGGAAAATAAATACTTACTGCCAGGTTTTCCCACAGATTACAGATAATCCCTGGGGTTCCCAGCAGGGGGACACTTTGTGATCTGGCCATTGTCAAGGGACCCTTTTTAATAAGTAGCGATTGTCCAAAGTGGTGAACCCCTTTTAGAACCAGGGGGTGCATCAAAGTGGTTGTAGTGATTCATCAATTGCTGGGACCGGCGTCATTAGTGACCATGGGGGACGGGACGGGACGGGGACGGTACTAAAGTATGGAATCGCCAAAACAAATATCCAATACTTGATGAAGAAGGGAACAACAGTTTGCTTGCCCTACTCAAAGACTAAAATAGGTTTCCCACCGAATTTAAGTTTTTTGTTTTTTTTTTGACCCCCTAAATTTGCTCAAAATTGTGTGGTAAACGAAAAAAAACTTCTCGTGCCACTGGTCGCCGGGGTCCTCTTCCACTTCCAACAGTGGCAACAGGAAGTGGCTGGCACTATAATCGGCTTATAATTGCGTGTCTGACTTCAGAACCCCCAGCGATCAACGATGGTGGTGTGAACAGAGCCCACTGCAGGAAAAAATTAAATATTAAATTTTGACCATTCAAATTAATCGCTATCCAAGTAATGCGTGGACGGGCCTGGTTTGCCAGAGCAAGCAGAGGACGCACCTTCATGATGTCCGTTTCCTCTATTAGTCTTGATGAGAAACCCTCTATAAATATTTGGCTAGACCCTGATGTCAGGACATAAGCTGTCACTTCTATATGAAATCCGAATTCACATAAAAGATACCCTTATTCTTCAGTCAGGAATTATGTATGCAACTTTCTGATATACTTTAAATTTATAACCATTTTCCAAATGCTTGCTGTCTGTGAATGGAAACATTCTTTATATCAGGAGGCTAAAAATCCATATAGACCTAAAACTCTTTACAGCTGATTGTTTGCTACAGTCTTATCCAATCTAGACCATTCCCAGTGAACTAGACAGACTGAACTCCAGACTGATGCATTTTACCTGCGATGATACATGCTGACAGGACAGGAGGAAGATTTATGTAACTGATGTATGAGCTAATGTCGGATTGGATGGTAGTGAGCGAAGTATTAGATCTGTACAGGCTTTGAGCCTCTGGATGTAAATTAGAATGTTCCATTCATTGACCGTAAACCGTGATATTAAAAATAGTCAGGAATTTGAAAGTTGCAAATTTTTTATACAATTAATGGGGTTTTAAGAGACTAGAAAAAAAGGGCAGAAGCAGTGTCCCTCTAGCCCATTGGCTGTGTCTGGTACAGCTCAGCTCCTTTCAAGTGACTGCGGCTAACCTACAATACCAAACACAACCTGTAGACTAGAGTGGCGCTGTTTCTTGAGAAAAAAAAAAAAGCTATATTTTACTTTGTATTTAAATCTTATACAACATAACACTGGAAAACCAGTGTGAAATAAAAATGTCCTATTTACAAGATCATACGGGGAGTATTTTAATGGCATAAACCCACGTGGGTGCGTCGCCCTCCCCTCCCCCTATCCTGACAATGGCTCTCATGTGTATTTTATAGCCTTCTCTTGCTTTTTAAAGAGCTCCTTCTGCCATAAAATGCAAACAAGTCTATAAACTAGCAGCATTGGTCTATAAAGGCACAAAGCGATACGAGTGCGCGACAAAACCGGCTTCATTTTACTACGGAACAAACTGTTAATTGTGTCCGTCCCCAAGATATAGATGTTTTCCGGTACATGCGAGGCGTACCATAAGTCTCTAAATCTGCGTTTGACCTGCTTGTTATTACTGTGAGCCCTGGGTATGTCAGAGGCTTTTCACCAAGTTGGGGTTATTAATCAGAGCTGACTCGTGTTATTGATCAGGGCTGCCGCTCGCCGGCTCCACGCCACTCTGTTTATATATTGCTGTTTAATTTGCAGCCACCCTGCGTGCTCTCTATCTAAGTGACAACGATTTTGAAGTCCTGCCGTCCGATATTGGGAAGCTCACAAAGTTGCAGATAGTAAGTAATTTATCTAAATTCCCGGAAAATCAATTCTCTTTCACAGCCCTCAGTAAACTGGAGCCAATTTGAGAAGTAGCGTAGTTTAATTCTTCAGGAATAAACTGCCACACCGAGTTCTATTGTCCGATCTGCCAGTACATGGGGAACGCTGAGCGGAATGTATGATTTTATTATACTACGATTTTCTTTAGTTTTTTTATCAAAGCGAATGTTTGCCCTTAAATACCATTTTGTAGATCATTTCAAACTCTGGGCTGATTAGTTTCTTAATGTGTCTTTATATCGGATTAAGCTTTGTTTTTCTGATACAAAGGTCCAAATCCCCTGCTAGACGTACAGTAGATGAAAGAAAACATGCTGGCTTCCTGCAGTCACCACTAGAGGGAGCTTAGGAGTTTACTGCATACTGTTTATACATTCATCTCAATTCTAAGGCCTAATGCACACGACCGTGCACTATTTACGGTCATTAAATACTACACGGACAAGCCGCGGAGTGTTTGCGGACCGTGCTCACAGTAATAAGTATAGGAGCATGGTACATAAATGGGAAAAATAGGACATGTCCTATTTTTTGCTTTTTCATTTCCACAGCCCGGACACACACCCGTAATTATACGGGAAGATGTTCGTGGCCGATAGAAATTAATGTGTCAGTATTTTATCTGCAATTACGGATCTGTAATTGCGGATTAAAACTACGGCTGTGTGCATGGGGCCTAACACCGTATTCAGTAAACTCCTAAATTCCCCCTAGTGGTGGCTGCAGGAAGTTATTTCCATTTAATGGCCATACATGGTATGATCGATAAGGACATTTTTTGCTATAAGGTATTCAAAATAAGGAGGAACACTCTAGTAAAAGTTAGGGCAGGTATTCCTCTTACCGGGCGCTTTGTTGCCAAACTGTCTTCTCCAATCACGGCTGCTGTTATGCCACGTGACTGCCCGATACCTGCAGCGTCTGCTGTGTGGACTGGAAGTCCCTTTCACTATGCATTCCTAAGAGACTCACATTCACGCTGTAGGAGTCGGGCAGTCCGTGCGGTCTGATGACATAATGGCGGCGGCAACGGGGAAGATAACTCTGAAAGAAAGTGCCTGGTAGGAGGAATTACGTGCCTTACATTTTACTGGGTGTATTTCCAAACGGGGGCCGAGATAAAACATTTTACCAGCTTTAAGAGGACTGGTTCAACAATCCGAGATAAACAGAAGGGCGTTAGTACACAAAGTTGCGGGGCAAAAATAAAAGAAGCTGGGACCTTCTTAACCCTGATTGTTTTTGTGATTTTATGTTTTAATATTTTTTTTTCTCTTCGTATAAAGATCAGCATGCGGGATAATGATTTGATTTCCTTACCGAAAGAGATCGGGGAATTGTTGCAGCTGAAGGAGCTTCACATACAAGGGAACAGACTGACTGTTTTGCCCCCTGAACTTGGTAAGTGCCATGACCACAAAAAACTGTAAGATAGATATTTAAGTGGATTCATTTTCTAGGTACATTTACAATTATTAAAGGGCCTGTCTGCTGGATGCGGTAATAAAAGGGGCATCCTCTGTACTCCAGAGCAGAAAGCAAAAGCAGCTCTCGCTGTGGAGCACCTTGTGAGTACATTGAAATAATTGTTTATGCCGTGTGAGGGTGTATTTACACGGGCCGGTTTGTGGCCCTTTATTTGCTGTGATTTTAAAAAAAATCACGGCAAAAAAAACTGTTAATCGAAACCTCAGCAAAATAGTGCGGTTTTGAAAAACCACTGGTTTTTTTTTTGCCACTTTTTTTGCATACAAGGTTCTTTTTTATGCGATTTTGACAGATGACAGGCTACATTCACACGAGCGTATCAGGTAAACGCGTGTGAATCTGGTCCGTGTGTTTAGCGTTATGCATCAGTGTGCTTTGCGAGTGACATCCGTTATTCACGCACTCGCAAAGCACTTTTTTTTTTCAATCGAATTGATGTTCAAATCGCACACCGCACATGAATGTGCATCCGTGTGCTGTGCGTGGTTTTCACACACCCTTTGACTTCAATGGGCGCGTACGTGCGTGGACACGCACCAATGTAGGACACGTAAGGTGAGTTTCACGCAACGGATTCTCGCTGCGTGAAAACTCACGCTTGTGTGAAGGGCCCCATTGAAAGCAATGGGTCCGAGTTCTGCGCGTGATTTCCATGCACAGCACACGGCCGTTATTCACGTTTGTGTGAATGGGCCCTTACACGCTATGATCTGTCTTCCTGCTCTCACTTGCAGCTCCCACCCCCTCTCCCCTACACAGACAAAGGATCCAGGAAGTAAAACTTTTCATCCTGCTCCACAACTTCAAACGAAAGCTGCGCTCTGAAGCTAGAGCTGTGTTCATTCGAAAACTAATATTCTGTGCTGTAAATTATAGCAAAAGCTCCAGCCATAATATTTTAGTCATGGCAATCGTTTAAAGTGGACCGGTCCGTTCTGGTGACGTACAGTTTAGTAATCACTTGATTCCCCATAAAATAACGATTCTGGAGAATCTTTTCTTATAACTACATGTTGTACCGTTCCCCTGTTGTTCCTCCTGCTAATTTATTCATAAATAGACATCTGGGTGTTAACAGTTGTGGGTGTGTCCCTACACAGTCTGACACTGTCCAATCAGTGCTGACAGAGGTGAGACTGAGTGATGAAAAGTTGAAAGCCAATCCTAAGCCTAGCCTATCAATGATAAAGTCCACTTAAAAAAAAAATTGACTTTTTTTATTTTTTGTATGCCAAATTTCTAATTAATTTTGGCTTACTGGGTCAACCCTCTTGGAATTTTTCTGGAAAAACATTTATTGCTTTTTACACAGACCATTCATTTTTCGGCATATCATTGGTACTCATGATGCTAATTTTATAATGACGTAAAATGGGTATTTAAAGTGTAGTTAAACGTTTGACAAACGTCTGACATGCCATAGAGACATGTCAGAGGTTTTGATTGCTGGGGGTCCGAGCACTGAGAACCCCACCAATCGCTAGAATGAAGCAGCTGAAGTGTTCGTGTGAGCGCTCAGCCACTTAGTGTCCGGCTTTTTCCGGAAAGCCGATGTATCGGAGTGCGGGCTCATAGACTTTCTATTGAGTCTGTACACCGATCCATTTATTTCCGGAAAAAGCCAAACAGAAACTAAGCGGCTGAGTGCTCACACGAACTCTTCAGCTGCTTCATTCTAGCGATTGGTGGGGGTCTCAGTGCTGACCCCCAGCAATCCAAACTTCTGACATGTCACTATGACATGTCAGAAGTTTGTGAAACGTTTAGCTACACTTTAAGGAATTGATATGAGGACATACAAGGCATATAAAAAACGTTAAAGTGAAATCCTACAAATAATAGCTGATGGTAGAGGCGTCTGGCGCCGGTCATCCTGGTCTATAACCTTTGCGGGACTTAATACCAGTTTAATTGATGTCACATGTAAGGATAATTGGCGTTTATTGTGAGAAGTATTGTATTTGTGCAGAATACTGATGAAAACTGAGAGACGGTATTGATCATCTAAGTTAATAAGCTCCGACTATGTTAATGAATTCAGGTAATGATCAATGGCAATATTGTGTATATATAAAGCATATGATGTGAGATGGGAGAAGTGTTAAATCGCTGCTATGAGAGTGGATATTTTGTCACCTTATTATAAAGGGATAATAGTATATACAGGTGATGGAAGTCATCGTCACATAGGAACGCCGTGTCTTAGATTTCAGCCAGTCCGAATACTGTGATATCCTGATGGACCGCTTGTCATGATGATTTGCAGATCTAACAATGTCATGCTTTTACTATAGGACCAGGATATAGATCTTAAAGGGAATGCCTCCTGTATTTAATTTTAGTTTCGTTAATTAGATTTTAGTCCGTAAAAGAGAAATAATGTGTTTGTCCTTTATATATTGTATCCTATTTTTTATTTTCAAAAAGTTCTGTGGGCCGGCCATATTGGAGACAACACTCCTATTTCCTGTCTTGTCTGTATAGACATTGCAGCAATGTACGTATGCTTTATGGCAGCTGCAAAGAATGTAAATAGATTACAGTTTCCAGGAAGTGATGGAGTACAACCCCTCCCCTAGAGACCAGGGGGTGGCAGGAGAGCTGCATACAGAGCTTTATATGTGTATAGTGTTACTACCCTGCCTCATCTAGGCCTCCTGCCATTAAACCTCCCACCCTCGGCTGACCCTGTCCCTGTATAAAAGCCCAATGACACAGCCCAATGATCTGCTGAACGAACATTCTTCCGAACGCTCGTTTCCAATTTCTAGCCCGTGTATACAGGGCAGCGATGAGCTGAAAAATGAGCAAACTCTCGTCGTCGGCTGATCCCGTTTGAACATAACTGTGTAAAAGATGTGATATGATGCCGACAATAATGTTAACTGATGGGGACTGAACTATCATACAGAAAGCATCGGCCCATGTATAAGGGCCTGGTAACGAGCGACGATCAACTTGTTATATCGTGGATCTGCGCTCGTTATGGGCATAAATCTGCCGGTGTGAACCCACCTTAAGTGAGCTGCAGAAAACTGGAAATGGTGTCGGCCTATAGTGTGCACTCTAGTGGCCAGTGTGAAAACTGGAATATTTCAAGAAAATCAAAAGAAATTCACCCCAAAAATGTCATTTTCTGATGATGCGTTCCTTTTAACTACATAGGATCAAACTGAGCTTTCTGCTGTAATAATTTATTCATGAGTCTAAGATGTTGATACTGTAACGTGTTTCAGTTGAGTTCTGATTTTGTCGCTATTTCTTCAAATCTGAACTCAAGTGTTTTATTTTTATATATATTAGGCCAAACGGAGAACAGCAGCACTCACAGCATTAAAAGTAACTGGGTGCCAAGCAAATAGTCCCGATCCGTGGACTGTAGAATATAGTAGTGTAAGATCATGCAGCACTCCGATAAGTAGTAGAAAAAACTGTGATTTATTCAATCAACATAGGGTAATACAACGTTTCAGTCCTACAATAGGACCTTTCTCAAGCATTATATATAAATTCTACGGCCTTTGTTATCATGCCATCCCCCCAGGACAAATTCCAGGACACCGGTAGCCAGTGCGCCTACAAATTTTCTCTTGGCGCGTAACTTTTTAAAATATTTTGTGTACATCACTCAAAATCTGGTCATAGTGCCCACTATTTTAACCCTATCTGGGCATCACACAGACTATATAGGGACCTTAAATGGACACTAACTTTTGAAACAACCTATGCTAATCTAATAGCATACCTGATCTGTATCAGCTTTGTAATTTACTTACTGTTAACATTTATTTGTCTTATCAATGCAAATTCTGTGTGAAGTTTCTGCCACTAGATGTCTCCCTTCCTATAATCCGCTGTTCACCTCCTGTTGTCAAGCATTGGCTGTCCCTAATTACAGAGCAGAATTGACTACTGCAGAAAGTTTGGGTGTGTCTTTTCACTGCCTGTTTATAGAAGTCCAGGGAGAGGAGAGGGGGAACAGGACGAGGAAGAAGGAGAAGAAAGAGAGACACAGACGCTGCCTATAGAAATCTGGGGAGCAGGAGAAGGGAGAAGAGACAGAGAGTGTGAGTCATACAAAGACTCTGCATACAAGTCTATGGATAGGGGAGGGGTGAGCAGGAGGAGGAAGCAGGAGCAGAGTGAGAAAAACACAGACAGATGTGCTGATAAGATTTCTATACCCCCCAGTGCTGGATTCTGAGCTACACTGCTCATAACTGCTGCATAATCTCCTCCATGCTGCTGCAGCTTCTTATATGTATGTGATCGAGATCTGAGAGGAGGATTCTCCTCTTCTATGCGTGCAGTGTAAAGAAGACATAATAACCGTTAGGCTCTGCCCACTAGCTCAGATACAACTAAGAATGGGAGAGCCTGCAGAAGGGAAAACTGCTACATAATGCAGAATACAAGTCATATAATGGCCAGAAATAGTATTATTCCTTATGTACACGCTTATGACAGCTTGTTCTGAAACGTTAGGTACACATTAAAGTATACTTTATGCCCATGGAACGTATTTTGTATAAAGCTAGCCATAGATATTTATAGATAACCATTAACAATCTGGACATTAATGATTATTAACCGTAATTGTTCGATCTGTGGTTCAAAAACGATTGGTCCGACCAATAAAAAGTTTGTACGAAGTTAAGTATTGGACTGATCAATATCACTATAATAATGTTCACTCCGTAAACATGAACAATATTTGCATGTGCATATCCCTTTATGTTTGGATATTAGAAATTATAGGCACGATGGTTGAATGAGAGGGAAGGGGGCCAGATCGTCTATGACCATCTCAAGCCTGTGATAGGTAATCTCTGGTAAAGTGACGGCATAAAAAAAATCACAATTACTGGCATAGGAGCATGTCCCAGGCAGGTGTATAAATCATGTGAGAATCACTAAAACTGTCTCATTTTGCATTCTTACTGTCTAACAATTAGAGTGCTATCCGAAGAAGAGTCAAGACGGGGAGCATGAAATCTAAGTAAGCGGCAGGTACAATTAGCGTGATCAATGGTGCTCATTCAGCATCGGCAGCAGTTGTATCATGGACTCTGTGTAGAATACATAGCATCAGGACGCCGCCACTTATATCTTTGCAGCACGTAAGTTGTGACGGCATTAATAATCCGTCCTGTCTGCAATAAATTCACGTGGAAAAGCGAATACCTGTGTTATAGGCTATGACACTCTCTCGATCCACAGAGTCACATCCAGATTCCATTATTTTTTATTTTGCTTATTGTCCGTCTCCAAATTTGCAGTTTTCCGGGACAATGAATTTCCCAAGGAAGTGATGTGCACATTGATGCATCTCTCGATGGAGCTACTTGGACAATTGGATGCAGGGGAAAAAATGACAGATGGGTTAAAAATGACTATTTAGTACAAGTTGTTTATTTCCTCAAATATTTCTGAGGTGAATGACACATGAGAGCACAGATTTCAACTTAATGAGGTTTTGCTCGCTTTTCTTGCCTTTGGAATTGTAAAAGCCTGAAAAGTTCCCATCTGCGGCAATACAGGTAGAAATGTATCAGCAGTGTTGTAGGGAGAGTATCCCTGGGAGGGCAATGGGACAGAACGGATAGAGAACCGATGACCTCTGCCTGCCGGGAAGATAACCAAGACAGGATTTATCCTTCGCACCGTAAATTAATCGGTCTTTGTTTCCCCACCGTTTTTTCCCCTATTCTTCTGAAATCGATTGAAATACCATTTAGAATGGTTTTCTGCTATTGGGCCTTGTATATATTTTTCCCATTAAATTCTTTATAAAGTTAATAACATTTCCAACTGACTTTGGGTAAAGTTTTAAGAGCAGCAGCTACAGCTATTTTTTCTTTTTTAACTACAAAGACTAGAACTGAGTATACACATTCGATTGATGCTGGTGGATTTGGCCATTTTTGGGAGGGATACATCGATGATCTAATGTGTATGTGAGGCTACCTGACCTCACCAGGCATCCACACTCCATATTTTATTTTTTATTTTTTTACAAAATGTTATTGTTTTTACAGCTGTGGCATGTATCCAATAGGCAATGCCAGATTGGGAGGTGGAATAGTCTCTAAGGTTTGTTGGAAAAGTTGGTAGTAAGATGTGATTTTTTTGGGATGAAGTTGATGAGCTGGGGTACGTAGCAAAATTGGGTCGTTCCAGTTTTTCTGAGTTATCCACAGGATAGGTGATAAATATCTGATCAGTGGGTGAACAAGAACGGCAAGGTAAGCGCGTTCCTGTGATCGGTGGTGGTTCCAGTGGTCGGACCTCCACCGATCAGATATTTATTACCTATCTTGTTGATAAGTGATAAATATTAATTATGGAAATAAACCTTAAATGGAACCTGTCACATCAGACATGGAGTTCAATCTGCTGGCAGCATGTTATGGAGCAGGAGGAGCTGAGCAGATCGATATATAGGTTTGTGGGAAAAGATTCAGTATAATCTATACTTTATTAAAATAACATCCTGCTCATCGCGTGCGAAAGAGTCCAGTGGGCGGTCTCAACCATCGATTGACAGCCTTCTCAGTATTCGTGTGTGTACTGAAATAGCTGCCAATCACTGAGTGATAGGTTCCCTTTAAGACTGCAATCAATGATCAGATTCCACCAGTATTTACCGAACCAGCTTCTTCTTGAGTTTCCGGATAGGCAGCCATCTTTGTAGAATTTTTTTCACCTTCTTTGACGGAAGTGTTCCCTCTTGCCGCTTTTTTTGCATTCGCGTCACCCATCCGTGTCCTATGGCAGGGAGCGTTTCACACTGTGAGATGGTGACCCCTTCCTAGAACAGAGAGGCCAGCAAGTTACCGTTGAGTCACGTGATCCAGCGGAAGCCATAAAATCCAGCAATGTTAACATAGAAAGAAACAAGAAATCAAGGTAAGACCCACATCATTAGATATTTTGGCAGAATGGCTTTATAGTAAAAGAATTTTTTTTTTTTACCGGAGTGCTTCTTTAAGGTAACGATCTAGAGGCCATTTTAATGTATAGGTAGCACCGGGGCATATGTTTTCTCATACAGCAATGCACATGTATCCACATAGTCACAGAACACACCGGACCTCACGTCGGTGTTGTCACTGTATTTATTTGCCGTGTTCCGGGCGTCACATTCCCAGGAGTTCTGAAATTATTCCAGTCTGTAGGAATTAATTTTACTGTAAAGCAAAAAAAGAATGACCGTAGCCCTCGCCGAACATTTGTCTAAATCTATTTAATGAGGTTGGATTGAGAGGATTTCACTTTGAAGCAAAACCAAAAATGACCTGAGGAGAGGAAACGTTTCAAAGTGACAACGAATCTCAGACGTGCACATAATTGCGCTTGTGGCGGAACGTGAAAGAGGAGTTGTGTGTAGCCATTAGGTGATTTCTTTTAGCCACGTGAAGGGGTCGAGTTCTTTAAATACAAATTGCTTAACCAGATCTTTTTAAAAACAGAGCTATACGTACTGGGCCAAATTTCTCCTCAGCTGCCCCTGTGCCATGCAACATGTGATTCAGTGTTTGCCACATGCTCCATGGCACAGGGGCAGCTATGGGGCAGTTTGACCCACTACCTGCACATCCATATTAAAAATATCTGGTTTTAGACACAGGTTTTCATATATTACATTATTTTTTTTTATATAGTTGCCGAACAATGCAGTTGGTGAAGCAAAATAAAGTTCTTGTGTGCATTACTAGTTCATATTTTATTTGAATAAAAAAAATAAATAATAAAATAAAAAAAATAATAAAAAAAATAAAATCTATATATAATGTATATGTGTGTGTATAATCTATAATCTCATCACAATGTGTTTTTAGTGGGCCCTCCTATCTCTTTCTCTCATTTTATTTTAGACTTAGAACCTGCCACCTCCTGACGTGTCTGTTTCCGTAAATACTTATATTCCCCATGAAATCACAATTCTGGGGCATCTTTTTTTAATAGTATTCTGCAAAGTTTCATTTTTCTGTTATTCCTCCTGGAAATATATGAATAAATTGACAACTGGGTGTTACTATTCTCCTTGTCAAAGGGGTGTGTCCCCCACACAGTCTCACTGTCATCACTGATTGGACGATTTCAGACTGTGTAGGGACACACCCACAACTGGTAACACCCAATTGTCAATTTATTCATATATTTCTAGGAGGAATAACAGAGCAACATCACAACATAGAGTTATAAGAAAAGTTTCCGTATAATTTTTATGTAATGGGAATTCAAGTATTTACTAAAACAAAGGTGTCTGGAGAGCTGATCAGTCCTCTACAAATATAATAGTTTGTGTTTGTAGTAAAATATTATATAGTACTTGGAAGTCAAACCTTTTACCCTTAGCATTTGTGAAATCTCCAATTTTTTTTTAAACTATCTATATACCTTTATTTTGAGTTGCCCCCACCGCATGTTTTAAGGCTGTGTTCACATGTGCCGGAATTGCTGCAGATTTTCCGGCCGGATTTATGGACAAAAAAAATCTGCCACAGAATACAGTGGCAGCAAAGTAGATGAGATTTAAAGAGGCTCTGTCACCAGATTTTTGCAGCCCCTATCTGCTATTGCAGCAGATAGGCGCTGCAATGTAGATTACAGTAACGTTTTTATTTTTAAAAAACGAGCATTTTTGGCCAAGTTATGACCATTTTTGTATTTATGCAAATGAGGCTTGCAAAAGTCCAAGTGGGCGTGTTTAAAGTAAAAGTCCAAGTGGGCGTGTATTATGTGCGTACATCGGGGCGTTTTTAATACTTTTACTAGCTGGGCGTTCTGATGAGAAGTATCATCCACTTCTCTTCAGAACGCCCAGCTTCTGCCAGATCACGCTGTGACGTCACTCACAGGTCCTGCATCGTGTCAGACGAGCGAGGACACCGGCACCAGAGGCTACAGTTGATTCTGCAGCAGCATCGGCGTTTGCAGGTAAGTCGATGTAGCTACTTACCTGCTAACGCCGATGCTGCTGCAGAATCAACTGAAGCCTCTGGTGCCGATGTGTCCTCGCTCGTCTGACACGATGCAGGACCTGTGAGTGACGTCACAGCGTGATCTCTCGAGAACACGGCTGTGTCTGCACTGCCAGAAGCTGGGCGTTCTGAAGAGAAGTGGATGATACTTCTCATCAGAGCGCCCAGCTAGTAAAAGTATTAAAAACGCCCCGATGTACGCACATAATACACGCCCAGTTGGACTTTTACTTTAAACACGCCCACTTGGACTTTTGCAAGTCTCATTTGCATAACTACAAAAATGGTCATAACTTGGCCAAAAATGCTCGTTTTTTAAAAATAAAAACGTTACTGTAATCTACATTGCAGCGCCTATCTGCTGCAATAGCAGATAGGGGTTGCAAAATCTGGTGACAGAGCCTCTTTAAACAGATCTTATCCACAGGCTGCAGAATTTTTCCATCCAGACATTGACCTGCGGCGCAGATTTTTAAATTCGCAGCATGTTGTTGTTGCAGATTTTGTTGCAGGTTTTCCCTATTGATTTCTGTGGGGAAGTCCTCTTTAAAAGTAGAACTATAGTCGCCTTCCCAATCTTCTGCGGCTCCCTTGGTAATGCTAGCCTGGTCCTCCGCCAGTTTCTGTGTCCTGTCCTCTAGCAATGACATCACTTGAGGACAGGATACAGAGACCGGCGGGGGATCAGGGGAGCGGAAGAAGATTGTGAAGGTGAGATACAAATTATTTTTTATTTTAGCCGATCCACAGCTGCAAGATTGCAAGCAAAAACTATGTGGTGTGGATTTCCCTGCGGCTTCCTACCGATTTGCTGCAGAAATTTTCTGCAGCAGATCCAGTACGTGTGGATGAATCCATAATCTATAATCACCCAGAGCTCGGTTCAATATAAATGGCTAAAGAATTCTATCCAGAATGATCTATACAGAGGAGGCAGTCAGAATGGCAATATGGCTGCCATGACCATGAGTCGACGATGCATTCGCCGTCACAGAGTAGTTTGCTGGTTGTTTGAACAGATTATGTAATATTATTTTGTGGGAAAAAAAAAAATGTTGGTGTTTTTCTGTTTTGTTTTTTTTTACTATTTAAAGACCTAGTACTAGTCTGCTCTATTATACATCGCAATCTATAACCGAGTAGACTGAGCGTCCCAAGTAGCGATCGTTCATAATCCATTAAGCTGCGCATCACGTCTGCATTAACTGTGTTTATTGATGAAGCCCGAGTACTTTTTCTGACATTATAACGATGGTAAAATGATGGATTGTAACCTCCAGGAAAACATATCCCTTTTCTATCACTCCAGGATAGACAATGTATCACTTTAAAATGGTTGTCAAATAATTGTGTTAAGAAGGTGTAACAACCAGTCAATAGTCAGATTTGTTTCATATAGGAGCAAAAATATTCAGATACCCCTCCCCCATCTCTAACTTTGTGGACAGCTGGATCCAAAGTCCTCACCGCAGCACATTGAGTCCCGAAGGGTCAGTATTACAGGGTCATAGGCACTCTGTATGATGCCTATATGCTCCATTGTATACTCCTATTTTTTTCCTTTTGGGTTCTGTATGGGTCCGTCAGAAAAAACCCTCTGTGTGTCTCCATGTAAAAGGCAGGTACATTATGGGTTTATAGATTTCTATGGGTGCCGTCTTACAGATCTGTACAACATGGAACTGTAATACTGTGTTCAATTTCCCTACAGCACCATCACCGGAGAAATGAAAGATTACCTAACTTTTCAGGGGACTGTTCATAATATATGACTTGTATGTGGCAATATATAGCAGATCTTCCCTCTGCAGGCTCTATCTGTAATTCTCCGTTTTCTCTGAACTAGTGGGTGGAGCCTAACTGCTATCATGTCTTCTATACACTGCACATAGGAGAATCCTTCTCTCCTATCTCTATATATCACATATTCAGAAGCTGCAGCAGCATGGAGGAGATTATACAGCAATGATGACGGTAGCGTCCATGGCCGCAGACCGTCGGGATTACTCGCCCCGGCGGCCACAGCCATGGATTTGTGAGCGCTGGCCCGCATCTCCTCCCCAGGAGACGCCAGCGCTCGCTTCCGCTCTGGTCCGCTGTGTCCCGTAGGGTGCACGCTCGTGCCCGACCTTAAAGGGCCAGCGTGCACACATCAGAATTATTCCTAATTAGCCCATGATCACCCTGGACTATAAGAAGCCCCTGCCCCTTTGCTCATTGTCTGAGTGTTATTGTGTTTTCCTATGTTAGTCTTGCAAATGGTCCCTTAGTGTTATCGTGTTTCCTGTGCCCTGCTACCTGTATCCAGTGCTATTTGTTCCTGTGCCTTAAACCTGTTGGAGTCATGTTGTGCCACCGGTTCCGCCTGCTGTGTTACACCACGTCTGCTGTCAAGATCCCATCTGTGCCTAGCCGTTGCTACTATCTGAACCACTACAGGTACCCTTGTGCTTGGACTATTTATATATTGACTTAGTCCTCTGTTGGCCAGCTGCTATACCGCTACGGCCCAGTTGGTCTACATACCCACAGTTCGTGACAATGAGCAGTGTAGCTGAGATTCCAGGACTGGGATGAAATATAACACTTACTAGAAGTTGCAGCAGCATCTGTTTCTCTCTCCCTCACTCCTGCTCCCACCTCCCCTTTTCATAGACTTCTATGTGCTGCTGTAACCTGATCCCTCAATGAGCTGACGTCTGGGCTCTCAAAGCTGATATTTAGCAGACATGGGCCGTGTAAACGAGTGCCGATAAACGAGACAGCTCGTTGATCGGCGCTCCTTTCACCATACATTTCCATCGTGTTGGCAGCGTATCTCTCTGTTTACACAGGGAGATGTGCTGCCGACAACGATCATAGTTTCGTTATTTAAAATGCGATCAACCGATGATTGAGCATTTGCTTGTTTATCGGCTGATCATTGCCCGGTTTACACAGGGCAATTATAGGGAATGAGTGTTCTGTGAACGCTCGTTTGCCCGATAATTGGCCGGTGTAAAAGGGCCTCTAGTGAATGATCCGTGCAGGGGGAGGGGAAAAATAGCCTGTTTAGAGAAAAATGCCTTTCTTTTTACACTTGTCATTGTACAAAAAAGGTTTTCGAAACTGGACAACCCCTTTTAACCCCTTCAGGATGCAGCTATTATGGACCTCAAAGATGCAGCACATTTTTTCATCACTGTGTTCTAATTTTTGCATTGACATAGCAATATCACGATTATCCATTTTGGCTGTCGTTTTTTATGGTGTTCACCGTGCGGTAAAAATTACATGTTAAATTCATTCTGTTGGTCGTTACGATTACAGGGATACTAAATTTATATAGTTTTTTTTAAAATGTTTTACTATTTTTTTTCGTTTTTACCATCAATGAAACTATATGAGAGCTTGTTTTTTTTGCGGGACGAGTCATATTTTTTAATACAACCATTTTGGGGTACATATAATTTATTGCTTAAAGGGGTTGTTCGGGCTGGGGGCTGTTTTTTATACTGATTTTTCCACAGGATAGGTAATCAGTATATGATCGGTGGGGGTCCGCCACGCGGACCCCGCACTGATCAGCTGTCCTGGCTCATTCCGAGCGCTGGTAGCTATGCAGGGTCGGTTTTGGAAGCCGATGTCTCTATACACTGTATAGTGGCCGTTTTGCAGAACTGCAGCTCTGCTTCTATTCACTTGCTGCACGGCCACTATACAAGGTACGGAGACATCGGCTTTCGGTGTATTGTTAATTTTTTAAACTCTTCTGCTAATTACATTTATTTTTGTCATGAACACTATTTGATATTTTCTTAATAAACTTTATTAATCTGATTAACTCATTTTTTAATCCCACAAGGGGACCTCAAATGGCAATCTTCAGATCGCTTATATAATGCTTTGGCAAACTCTCTGTATCATAAAGTTTTGTTGCCTCTCAGTGTAAAAGTGACAGGCAGTCTATTAGGACTTAGGCTTTTGGCACAGCATAATAGGTATATATCCATGGCAAGCCTGTGGGTCTTTGTTAGCCTTAAAAACCCATCAATGCCTAGCTATCGTGTCGCAGGGCAATGATGGGGTGACAGAGGACGCCCCCTCTCTCTTTGTAGCCACTTGAATGCAGCGGTTGCCATTAACCTTGGGATCTAAGGGTTCACACAGCCAGGATCTGAGGTAACTGCGATCCCGGCCGTTGTAGCTGGATGTCAGCTGTATATTACAACCGACACCTGCTGCCATACACTGGGCATACCATTATGTCATTATTGTGGTCAAAAGACCGTAATTAGGACATAACAGTATGCCTGTTTGCGCAAACGCTAAGGCCTTATTCACACGGCTGTATATCACGGACTGAACACAGCCGTGTGAATAAGGAGCATTTTCCTACCTATTATGAACTTCGATGTGATTGGTAACAGTTCGATGACTCGCAGGAACCGCTGTCGCTGAACCCATCAGTCCCGCTGACCTGACAGATACAGGTTTCAGCGCTAGATACAGCTGCTCTGTATACAGGATACAAAGCAGCTGAATCTCAAAAAGTTAAAATTATTTTTAATAAAAAAGTAATTAGAAAGTTGCACCAATCACACTGATACACTGTTTTGTTTAAAAAAAACACCTTTTAAAGGTGTGCATGTCCTTGAAGTGTCCACAAGACATTTTAAGTCTTTCTGTTACAATTCCATTGAGTCCAGACAATTCTCTTTGAGCTAAGCAACTTTTATTTCAGACTGATACATTTAACCCGCACTGATACATTGTAACAAATTATTAGGATGGACTAGATAAAATAGCCTCAGCTGTGAGAAGTAATTGGTTGGATACCACCCAGCTTACCCAGAGATGGACATAACAAACAAACGGGTGAATACAATTTTTGAAGTCTTGAGGACCCTTCAAGGACTTCAATATTATGGGTAATATTTTCATTTTGGCATAAATTGCCCCCTGACCCACACCGGCCCTACGACCTTTGTATATGCAGTTCTATATGATATCGTATAAAGCCATCGTATTCCGTCCCGTCCCCCCTCACCTTCTTGCTCCTCTCCACCATTGCTCAGGAGTCAGAAGATGTGAACGTTTGAGTCCATCACATCCTCGGACTGCTCCTTTGCCAGATTACGTCCTCTCTTTATCTGTGATTGATTGTTGATTAGAGAAGTTAAATGATGGCTCCGTTCCGGGTTCGTTTGATCATCTCGACTTGGTCTTTAGCTTTTTAATCTATCCTCTCTTTATTGTTTTATGGAAATAATGTATCACCACAACCCTGCCAGGCTTTCTGTAATGATTCACACGACCTTTCCTTTGATCTTGAATATTTTACGTAGTTGATTTGTGATTGATTTTGTGTGTGTTATTTGTGTGCTCCTGTTTATTTCTCAGAACTTAGTATTGTATGTCTAGTTTTTCCAATTTATTTTTTTTACAGTGAAGTTACTTTAATCTGGCATGTAATAAACCCGAAAATCTCACAATCCAAAAATGAATAGCCCAGTAGTCTTACATTTTTCAAAACCAGAATGCCTGTTTCACACACAAGGTTTTGACGCGTTTTCAGCAGCAAAAACTGCGACAAAAGGACGTAAAAACTACTCGCGTAAATATACCCCAAACAGAGAGAAGTAGTTAAAGGCATATGAACGGCATAGAGTGGGTTCCCTCTATGTACCAGAACGGGTTGGCATCTTTTCCACCTAAAAATACCTGACAAAAAGGGTATGCAGTGTTTGGGGCATGGCATCATGCAAAGGCCTTTTATAATTTTTATATACCTGTAGTAAAGGAAGGGTTAAAGTGTAACTAAACGTTTAACAAACTTCTGATGTGTCACAGTCACATGTCAGAAGTTTTGATTAGTGGCGGTCCGAGCACTAAGGCTATGTTCACACGGGGTCTTTTGCCGAGTTTTTTGACGCGGAAACCGCGTCGCAAAACTCGGCAGAAACGGCCCGAGAACGCCTCCCATTGATTTCAATGGGAGGCGTCGGCGTCTTTTTCCCGCGAGCAGTAAAACTGCCTCGCGGGAAAAAGAAGCGACATGCCCTATCTTCGGGCGCTTCCGCCTCCGACCTCCCATTGACTTCAATGGGAGGCAGGAGAAAGCGTGTTTTCTGCCCGCGGCGCTCAATGGCCGCGGGCGAAAAACGGCGCGATCATTGCTATTCACACGGAGTATTTTGGGGGAGGAATATCTGCCTCAAAATTCCGTTTGGAGCTTTGAGGCAGATATTCCTCCCCCAAAATACTCCGTGTGAACATAGCCTTAGACTCCCATCAATCACTAGAACGAAGCTGCAGAAACGCACGTGTGAGCGCTGAGCTGCTTCATTTCTGTCCAGCTTTTTCCGGAAAGCCGATGTAGCGATGTACGGGCTCTGACTTTCTGTTGAGCCCGTACACCGCTGCATCGATTTCCGGAAAAAGCCGAACAGAAACGAAGCGACTCATCGCTCACACGAGCACTGTTGTCCAAACACTGAGACCCGCACCAATCAAAACTTCTGACATGTTACTATGACATGTCAAAAGTTTGAACGTTTAGATACCCTTCAACATCCCTAAGGGTGTCCGCATACTTTTGGCCATGTGGTTTATATATGTATATATTTATTTTTCTCTCTATTTTCTAATATTCCTCTACTCCACCAGTCTTGTCACTGAGCTTTAACGCCTAGCTCCAAAGTAATAAAATACAAAGCCCTGGGGTAACAGGCAACATTTAGGTATGCGGGCGGCCCGGCCCGATTTTACATATGGCTTATTCTAGGTTGTGAAACACGTGTTCGCTTTGATCCCTTACTTAACCTTTAATAAAATTGGAATTGAGTTACTTAGGTAGGTGCGGAATATTACATTAATATGTCAGTTGTACGGTCTGCCTTTAATTAAGAAAATAAATCCCCGTTTCCTGCGATGCGACATAGGAGACGAAGGCTTACGAGGTGCGTCTTGTCTGACTACTCCTGCACTACATCACTTATCATGTTTGTCTAATTTCTCATTCCTGTGGAAGGTTACTGGGGTTAAAGGAGATCTCCACCTACAAATTAATATGTACCGGTAGTTTGCAAAAGGCACAATTATTCTACCTGATGATAATACTCAAAAAGAACAGGTGGGGGAGGGGCACTCCTATTGCTATACTACATGCATGGACACAAATTCCAGACCCCGTGTTCGGTAATATGGAAGTGCATTAATGATTAAGCCCTTTGACCTTTCTATAACCAATACCTGTAATATATGATTTGTAATAAAAGGATTGAGGCGGGTGGATTCATTATTTTTCATTCCTCTGGCACTAGGATACCAGTAAGGTGAAATGGGGAGGGGAGGGGGTTATATTGAGAGCGAATCTGAATTTAGACTGAGGTCCTCTTTCCAATTGAAATTCATCATGACTATGTGTATTGTGGCGTAACCAGGGGATAATCTCCAACTGTCCCAAATATTAGACTTTAACCCCTTAAGGACTGAGAATTTTTTTTTATTTTTTTTTTGTTTTTCACTCCCCACCTTCCAAGAGCCATAACTTTGTTTTATTTTTATGTCAATAGAGTAATGTGAGGACTTATTTTTTGCAGGAGGACTTGTACTTTCTAATGGCACCATTTATAGTACCATGTAATGTACTGGGAAACTGAAAAAAAATTATTTGCAGGTTGAAGTTGGAAAATAAATGTGATTCCTACACTGTGTTTTGGTTTTCTGTTTACGGCTTTCACCGTGCGGTAAAAACGACAACTTTATTCTGTGGCTCAATACGATTACGGTGGTACCAAATTTACATAGGTTTTTTTTTCATATTTTACAACTTTTTTAAAAAAAAAATCTTGATTTTGTTTTACTACATTCTGAGAGCCATAACTTTTTTTTTTTTTTTTTCATTGATTGAGCGGTGTGAGGGCTTATTTTTTGCGAGACGGACTGTCGTTTTTAAAGTGTAGCTAGAGATTTGGCAAACTTCTGACGTGTCAAAGTGACATGTCAGAAGTTCGCGCACTGAGACACCCACCAATCGCTAGAACGAAGCAGCTGAAGCGTTCGTGTGAGCGCTCAGCCGCTTCGGGGCTGTTCAGCTTTTTCTGGAAATAAATGTATCGTTGTACGGACTCAATAGAAAGTCTATGAGCCCGTACTCCGAAACATCGGCTTACCGGAAAAAGCCGAACAGACACGAAGCGGCTGAGGAGAAATGGGAAAAGGGGGGTTTTGAAAAATAAATAATAATTAAAAAAAAGAATATATATATTTATATTCAGGTTTTTTTTATTTAATTTTTTCACTTCTTATAACATACATACACATCTTATTAGCCCCCTAGGAGACTTGAATCAGCGATCATTAGCTCGCTGGTACAATACACTGCAATACTAATGTAATGCAGTGTATTGTCATTTGTACAGGCTTCTGTTAAGCTGTGCCAGAGGCAGAAAGAAGGCAGTCCTGGGGCCTTCATTAGGCCCCTGGGCTGCCATGACAACCATCAGCACCCCAGATAACATTGTGGCCACAACGTCGCGATTGACCGCAGCATTTAACCCCTTAACGCTCCAGGACATACTATTATGTCATGGTAAGTGCATCGTTCGCGCTCCATGACATAATAGTATGTCATGGAGTAAACACGGCGCCGTTCGCGCGGGGCGCGTTCATGAGCTGTGATAGCTGCTGTTTCCGACAGCAGACTATCACTGCTCAATGTGCCGGGACCGATCGCGGAGCTCCCCCGCCGATTAACCCCTCAGAAGCCGCGTTCAATAGCGATCGCGGCTTCTTAGGGGTTAATCCGCCATCGCCGGCCTGCTACACGATAGCGGCCGGCGATGGTGACTATGGCAACCGGACACCAAACAATGGCGTCCGGCTATGCCATAGACGGAAGCTTAGTGGGTCCTGACAACGTCAGGACCCACTATGCTTGCTGTCAGTGAGTAGCTGACAGTTCTAATACACTGCACTACGCATGTAGTGCAGTGTATTAGAATAGCGATCAGGGCCTCCTGCCCTCAAGTCCCCTAGTGGGACAAAGTAATAAAGTAAAAAAAAAGTTAAAAAAAGTTGTGTAAAAATAAGAAAATAAAAGTTTTAAAAGTAAAAATCCCCCTTTTTACTTTATCAGTCATTTATTATGAATAAAAATATATAAACAAACAAATAAACTGTACATAATTGGTATCGCCGCGTCCGTAACGGCCTGAACTACAAAATTATTTTGTTATTTATCCCGCACGGTGAACGCCGTAAAAAAAATAAATAGTAAACCGTACCACAATAACAATTGTTTGGTCACTTCACCTCCCAAAAAATTGAATAAAAAGAGATCAAAAAGTCGCATGTACCGAAAAATGGTATTGATGGAAACTGCAGTTCGTTACGCAAAAAATAAGTCCTCGCACGGCTTTATTGATTGAAAAATAAAAACGTTCTGGCTCTTAGAATAAGGTAACACAAAAAGTGAATGATTGTTTACAAAACGTATTTTATTGTGCAAACGCCATAAGACATAAAAAAAACTATAAACATCTGGTATCGCCGTAATCGTATCGCCCCGCAGAATAAAGTGAATATGTCATTTATAGCGCACGGTGCACGCAGTAAAAAAAATAGAATAAAAAAACAATAGTAGAATTGCTGTTTTTTAGTCACCACGCCACCTAAAAATAGAATAAAAACTGATCAAAAAGCCGCATGCACCCCAAGAAAACTACAATGGATTCCTCAAGGGGTCTAGTTTCCAAATTGGGGTCACTTTTGGGGGGTTTCCAATGTTTTGGCGCCACAAGACCTCTTCAAACCGGACATGGTGCCTAATATAAAAGAGGCCTCAAAATCCGCTAGGTGCTCCTTTGCTTCTGAGGCCTGTGTTTCAGTCCATTACCCCACTAGGGCCACATGTGGGATATTTCTCTAAACTGCAGAATCTGGGCAATACGTATTAAGTTGCGTTTCACTGGTAAATCCTTTTGTGTTATAAAAAAAATGGTATAAAGAGGATTTTCTGACAAAAAAAAAAAAGTAAATTTCACCTCTACTTTGCTCTAAATTTCTGTGAAACACCTAAAGGGTTCATAAACTTTCTAAATGCTGTTGTGAATACTTTGAGGGGTCTAGTTTCTAAAATGGGGTGTTTGATTGGGGTTTCTAATATATGGGCCCCTCAAAGCAACTTCAGAACTGAACTGGAACCTAAAAAAATAAATAAATGAGGCAATACTTCGCTTCTCACATTATACTGATAATGAGCAGTGCCCACCCCGAGATGACCCCAGTTTTGACCGTTTGTATAAACGGAGACCCCTATTAGACCGTTCCAGTGCCCGGTTTTCCCAAGCATACACCCCCGAGAAGTGTATTTCTATTGATGAGTCCCTGGTACATTTTAAAGGGAGGGTTCAATTCCGCGAGTACCTGCCGGGTAAGAGGGCAAGGTATGGCGTGAAGATGTATAAGCTGTGAGAGTGCATCAGGGTATACCTACAGGTTTAGGATATATGAAGGAAAGGCCACCCCCAAACCAGACTGCATCCTGAACTACAATAGGTACATGGGAGGGATGGACTTGTCAAATCAAGTCCTGAAGCCCTACAGCGCCATGCGGTGTGGTATAAGAAGCTGGCCGGGCACATCATACAGATGGCTTTGTACAATGCGTACGTGCTACGTCGATGTGCAGGCCAGAGGGGAACTTTCCTGGAATTTCAAGATCTAATCTTTAGGGACCAGGAAGGGGGGGCACCCAGTACTTCTGGAAGCGAGGCCACACGCATCGTACCAGGGCAACACTTTCCAGGAGAAGTTCCCCAAACCGGTGGAAAGAGAAAGAGTCAAAAGAGGTGCAGAGTCTGCTATAAGAGGGGGATAAGGAAAGTCACAATATACCAATGTGACACGTGTCCCGTAAAACCAGGGCTCTGTATAAAAGATTGTTTTAAAATGTATCATACATCCCTTGATTTTTAATTTACCCTGATGCACTCCGCACAGCTTACCCCCCTCATCTTTCCCTTCTGAGCCCTGCCGTATGCCCAGGCAGCTGATAACAGCCACATGTAGGGTATTGCCATACCCAGGAGAACCCACATTACAGTTTAAGGGGTGTATATCTCCGGTGGCGCATGCTGGGCACACTATATCGGACACTGACATGCCATATATATATAAAATTGCAAATCTCACTCTGCACCATCTGCTGCGCATTATCTTTTACACAATACCTGTGGGGTCAAAATGCTCACTACACCTCTAGATGAATGTCTTAAGGGGTGTAGTTTTTAAAATGGGGTCACTTCTCCGGGGTTTCAACTCTACTGGTACCTCAGGGGCTTCTGCATACATGACTTAGCACCAGAAAAGCTCCAGTAGGCCAAATGGTGGTCCTTTCCTTCTGAGCCCTTCCATGGGCCCAAACGGCAGTTTATCACCACAAATGGGGTATTGCCGCACTAAGGACAAATCGGGCAACAAAATGGGGTATGTTGTTCCTTGTGAAAATAAGAAATTTTGATCAAAAATGACATCTTATTGGAAAAAATATCATTTTTTTCATTTCACAGCCTAATTCAAATAGGTGCTGTGAAAAAACTGTGCGGTCAAAATGATAACAAAAACCATAAATGAATTCCTTGAGGGGTGTAATTTCCAAAATGGGGTCACTTCTGGTGGGTTTCCATTGTTTTGATACCTCAACACCTCTTCAAACCTGGCATGCTGCCTAAAATATATTCTAATAAAAAAGAGGCCTCAAAATGCACTAGGTGCTTCTTTGCTTCTAGGGCTTGTGCTTCAGTCCACGAGCGCAGTAGGGCCACACGTGGGACATTTCTAAAAACTTCAGAATCTGGACAATACATATTTAGTAGTATTTCTCTGGTAAAACCTTCTCTGTTACAGAAAAATTTTGAAAAAAATTGAAATTCAGCAGAAAAAATGAAATTTGCAAATTTCATTTCCACATTGCTTTAATTCCTGTGAAATGCCTGAAGGGTTAAAAAACTTTCTATATGCTGTTTTGAATACTTTGAGGGGTCTAGTTTTTAAAATGGGGTGTTTTATGGGGGTTTCTAATACATAGGCCCCTCAAATCCACTTCAGAACTGAACTGGTACCTTCAAAAAAAGACTTGAAATTTTCTTAAGAATATGAGAAATTACTGTTTATGTTCTAAGCCTTGTAACGTCCAAGAAAAATAAAATAATGTTCAAAAAACGATGCCAATCTAAAGTAGACATATGGGAAATGTGAACTAGTAACTATTTTGGGTGGTATAACCGTCTGTTTTTCAAGCAGATGCATTTAAATTCTGAAAAATGCTATTTTTTGTAAATTTTCTCTAAATTTTGCAATTTTTCACAAATAAAGACTGAATATATCGACCAAATTTTACCACGAACATGAAGCCCAAAGTGTCACGAGAAAACAATCTCAGAATCGCTTGGATAGGTTTAAGCATTCCGACGTTATTACCACATAAAGTGAAATATGTCAGATTTGAAAAATGGGCTCTGAGCCTTAAGGCCCAAACTAGGCTGCGTCCTTAAGGGGTTAAGGAGTTAAACAGCCAGGAACAGCGTGATCGCTGTTCCTGGCCGTTACTCCAGGGTGTCAGCTGTAACACACAGCTGACACCCGCTAAGTATGGAGCGCGCTTCTTAATATATCTTTATAGCAGCCGGAGCTTTGTTTTTACTTACATAGCGCTCCAGATCTCCTGTATAGACATAGTGAATTCTATTTTTTTTGCTTCTGTTATATGAAAAGAAAATTAAAGCCATAATCAGATAATTCAACAGCAGATAACCTGCTGTTGATGGTTTCCAAGTTACTGATTTTTGTCTACTTTGCTAAGCTACTGAAAACGGTAGAGAAAGGTAATGGTGTTTTATGTAATAGACGATGGATTTTACATTTGAGGACTATATAGGCGAGGGGTCTCAAACTCGGCCGGGTAAGTGGGCCACATATAGAAAAAATGGGAAGTTGACAGGCCGCATTACTTTCAAATTTCATACAATACAAAATTATTGTTAATCAGTTAGTTATTTGAACTACTATAATAATACTACATTGCTATAACAACAGCACTAGGTTTAAACTTAATGGAAATTTGTGCGTTTTCTCCACGTGCTTATTTAAATCTAGTTTTCCATCTTAAGTGTCGCTAAATGCAGTCCGGCGGCTCAGTTGGCAGCGTTTGGCAGACACACAAATGTCAAGATTGGGCAGCCTCTTTTTAGATACTGCCACAGTGCTCTCTGTAGATACTGCCACAGTGCTCTCTGTAGATACTGCCACGGTGCCCTCTGTAGATACTGCCACGGTGCCCTCTGTAGAAACTGCCACGGTGCCCTCTGTAGAAACTGCCACGGTGCCCTCTGTAGAAACTGCCACGGTGCCCTCTGTAGAAACTTCCACGGTGCCCTCTGTAGAAACTGCCACGGTGCCCTCTGTAGAAACTGCCACGGTGCCCTCTGTAGAAACTGCCACGGTGCCCTCTGTAGATACTGCCACGGTGCCCTCTGTAGATACTGCCACGGTGCCCTCTGTAGATACTGCCACGGTGCCCACTGTAGATAATGCCACACACCCCTAGATAATGCCAGTGTCCTCTGTAGATACTGCCACACACCCACAGTGCCCTCTGTAGATGCTGCCACAGTGCCCTCTGTAGATAGCTCCATTGGGGCTCCCTCTAGGAATGGAATCCCCAGCCAGAGTGTTGCCGACGCTTTGACCAGGAATTCCTCTGCTGGAGGAGCCCCTGACGTCACTGACCATACACAGTGACGTCAGGGGATCCTCCTGGACCAGAATGTGCTGTTAGGGGCAACCCCAGACCCGGGGTCCCAGAGCAGAACACTAGTATAGGCTCTGCTTCCGAAACTCTGGCTAAGCCCCTGATATCAGTGTCCATATATGGAGTCCTGGAGCAGAGCCGCTACTAGCACTTTGCCTGGGATTTCAGCTCTGCTCCAGACATCATTGTTCATATCTGGACAGAGATGTCAGGGGCAACCCCAGAGCTGGAGTCCCGGGAAGAGTGCTAGTAGCGCTCCTACTGGGACTCCAGCTGTGCTCCTGACATCACTGTCCAGCTCTGGGGAAGCCCTAGACATCGCTGTCCATATGTGGACAGCAATGTCAGGGGATTCCACAGAGTCCCAGAGCAGAGCCTATACTAGCGCTCTGCCCGGTACTCCGCTCTGGGGAAGACCCTGACAACCCTGTCCATATATGGACAGCGATGTCAGGGAATTCTACGGAGTCCCGGAGCAGAGCCGATACTAGCGGCTCTGTGTCCCGCAGGCCGCAGATGACCGCCTCAGGGGCCGCGTGCTTGAGACCCCTGGTATAGGCAATGTTAGGGAAAGATATTATCTGTGGAAATTGGCCATTACCCCTAATACGTCATGAGAAAAAGGGTTGACTTCATGAGACAAGCCCTTAAAAATGCAAAACTGGTGTTGGTGACTTTAAAATAAATGTTATTTTTGTTTTAAATTGTTCCTAAACTTGCATGTTGTAGATGTTCTTTCTCCCAGCAGTAAGCTTGAATCGCTCTTTCCTTTACGACCTCCATTTTCAGCATGAATATAATGTAGGGGCTCTTGCTGCATCTGACTGTTTCTGCAGCGGCTCTGCATCTTCTGGTGACCATTTTTATCTGTGTCCTTAATAAGTGTCTCCGTTTCCTCTTATTTTCATACTGGAAGATGGACGATTCGCCAGGTGGAGGTCTGCCTGATGAATAGTAACTGCGCTCTTCTGCTTGTATTAAACACCTCCTGGGTATGACGGAAAACTTTCCTGCAAAGCAAATGGAACTGAAGATTGACATTAGTGGGCACTTTACTTCTATAGGTCTAGGAATATTCCAGTGACAAATTCTTAAGATTTCTTAGAATGAGCCGTAAATTAACCCATTATGCTTTGCAACGGTCCTGCACAACGAGTGTTTCTTTCTGTCTTTCTTTTTCTATCTTTGTCTCTCTCCCTATCTCTATCTCTTTTCTTTCCCCCCTTCCATTTCTCTCTTTCTTTCCTTTCCCCCCCCCCTCTCTCTCTCTCTCGCTCGTGCGCGTTCTGTTTCGAGGGCTCATAAGCTGAACTCTGCCTACAAAAGGGCTTCACCCACAGCTCTTGGATAATCCCTACTTCTTACAAATTCTTGACAATCAACTGATCACAAAGTGTCCCCCTGCTGGGACGCCAGTGATTGCCATAACCTTGCCTAACAGTAATTGGTAAGTGTTCAGTTTCCCTGTAGCGCCACCACGGGAGAACTTAAGCATTACACAGTGCTCATACAAATCAATGTATTGTCTGTGTAACACAGGACAGGACAGGTCCTCCAGAGTGAGAGACGCTATTTGTAACCACTCTCCACTTTGGCCAAGGGATGAGGATCCTGAGCCGAGCACCCCCCCCCCCATTAACTCAGAATTCCCTAATAGGGTGTATGGAAATGGGATTTCAAAACCGGACAGCCCCTTTAATTTTCTTGCAGGATGGAGAGTCTTACTTTTATATGACTTTGCAAACAAAGACATGTTGTACTGTTTTAAGCAATAAACACAAAATCCAATTTGCGATTGCAGAGTAGACTTGTGAGTGATATATATCTTTATGGTGGAGGCGGTCAGGAGGTGACTGCTAATCGCAGAGCTCTGTGCTCTCCTGTGGTCTGTGCCTGGAAAGCTGAATAAGAGCGCTGCTCCTGCAGCCAGCGAACATCATTTGAGATTCACTGGCTCCTATCTTATTAGGTTCTCCTTGTCACGCTGCTTAATCTGGCTGCCTGCTGCTTGATCCTTGTTAAACACTATTGCTTCTGAACTCTCTAATAAAGGAGACAGTTTCAGGCAGGACCATTGAGGCGTTCAACATTTAGGGCAATAGCTGCATGATTGGCGGAGGGTGAAATGCGTTGTACATGCTCTTCTCGCTTTTAACCTGTTCCAGTACGGAGAACGAGCACTTGTCCGCTGCATTGTACTTTGTATAGTGGGTAACAGGTCGCACCTGCCATATAGGTGACTGGGATTTGTTATGGTGACGGGCATTGACTGGGGGGGGGTGGATTCTTTGTTACTTCCTAATTACTAGTAATTGTATAATGGATCTAAATGCTGACAATGACTAATTTTAACCTTTAATGACCAGGCCATCTTTTCGTTTTTTGTTTTTTTCCGCCTCACCTTCCAAGAGCCATAACTTTTTACTTTTTTATTTTTTCCTTTGACATAGAGTTGTAGTTTTTAATGACACCATTACCTTATAATATACTGGGAGTCTTTATTTTGTGGGGTGAAAAAAAAAAAGGCAGTTTCCCCTTTTAATTTTTGGGGTTTCGTTTTTACAGCGTTCACCCTGCGGTAAAAATTACATGTTGACTTTATTTTGCGGGTAAATACGATTACAGCGTATAGTTATTTTCATTTTTTTTTACTATTTTTACAAAATAAAAACATTTTGTTAAAGAAATAATTGTTTCGTGTCACCATATTCTGAGACGCAGAACTTTTTTTATTTTGCCGTTGATTGCGCTGTGTGGGGGCATTTTTTGCGGGGCAAGCTGTAGTTTTTATTAGTACTATTCTGGGGTAAATATGACTTTTTAATCACTTTTTATATTGAATTTTTGGGAGAGACGACGTAATCAAAATACAGCAATTCTGCCGGATATTTTATTTTTTATTTTATAACGGCATTTACCGCGTGTGTTTAAATAATGCTAAAGTTAAAAAATTCGGACTTTTCGCGGCAATAACAATTATGTTTATTTTTTTAGGTAAAAATGAGAAGTTTCTTTTTTTTTAAAACTTTTTTAATATTTTTATTTTAACTGTTTGTTTTTGTTTTTCTATTTTTTTGTTAGTGAACAGGTGAATCGCTTGCACAATATACTGAAATTCTTATGAGTATAGGAGCTCAAAGATTGCATACCTGGAGGGCATTCATTAGGCCCCTGGGCTGCCATGACAACCATCAGCCTTCCCGTGATTACATCGCAGGGGGGGGGGGAGCATGGGCTGTCGGACGAGGATGCTGTCCTTCCTCTTTCTACCAGTTTAGATGCCGCCGTCGCTAATGACCTCGACACTAAGGGGTTAAACAGCTGAACTTTAGAGCAGGGTGACAGAAGGAACAATGTGCAAGATTCTTTCTCTGCAGTAATTGGTTTCATCTGGTATGTTTCCCAGTGATTGGTTGAAAGGGAGAGTTGTCAGAGGGAGTTTGAGTGAGAGACTTCTTACTAGTCACAGACACGTATGCTCTGAAAATTGGATAATTCCCCACTTGTTTCTAGCACAGACCCGCTGTAAATTTACGCTGTAAATGTATGGCAGAGGCCTCAATGTGTCCTACATTTACTGCTGCAACGTCTGTGGAGATAATCCTGATCTTGGCCATTTTACCCGTTTGATGCCATGGTCAATAGTGGCCACGGTACCTATGTGGTATGACAAAAGGAGAGGGCTCCCTCTGTCACCCTCATTAGCGCCCCGTTACGCTATTATAGAGTGCCAATGGGTTGTTATGACAGCCCCCAGGCCAGCCATATCTATGCATTGAAGGGCTAATGCACACGACCGTGAGTGCCGCACGGGTCCCATCCGTGGAATTACTATTTTTTTTCCATCCCCCTCAAACAAAAAAAAAACCATAAAAGTTTATCAATTTTATATGTACCCAAAGATGTGCCATTTGAATAATACAACTAGTTCTGCGGTAAAGAAGCCAGTCGTAAATATGGGATGTCCATCATGGTTTGGGAGCTGGACCAACTTTAATGATTGGATGTTACTGTGATTTCCTGCTCTGAGTGAGGCAGAAGGAGCTGTTCCATTTTGTGTTTGGACACAGAGCAGGGTAATTTTTTATTTTTTTTGTCATATATTTGTTTTTTGCGGAAGTGTGGGGTAGTTTTCGTGTTTATAATTTCCCATGCAGGATGACTGGAATGAGTAGTATAAATTTGAGTTCTATCACTTTTATAGGTTTCCCTATTTCCAATGGAGAAGTATGCATGCATGTCTGGCCATGTCTCCTCTGAAAATAAGTGCACTTTGAGGTCCAGAGTAAGGCTGGATTCACACGAGCATGTTCGGTCCGTAAAGGACGGAACGTATTTCGGCCGCAAGTCCCGGACCGAACACACTGCAGGCAGCCGGGCTCCTAGCATCATAGTTATGTACGACGCTAGGAGTCCCTGCCTCTCCGTGGAACTACTGTCCGTACTGAAAACATGATTACAGTACGGGACAGTTGTCCCACAGCGAGGCAGGGACTCCTAGCGTCATACTTAACTATGATGCTAGGAGCCCGGCTCCCTGCAGTGTGTTCGGTCCGGGACTTGCGGCCGAAATACGTTCCGTCCTTTACGGACCGAACATGCTCGTTTGAATCCAGCCTAACTATTGACACCTCCGCCAGATCACAAGTTCCTTTTTGGGGTAATACCCCATTAAAAGAGTAGTCCAAAACTCGGACATCCCCCTGCCCTCAAATTTAAGAAACACATTTTAAATGCACAGGCTAAACAGGGACCAGGAGCAGCATTTTGGAAAATGTTTGTTTATCATTTTGCAATTTTTTAAATTTTTTTTAGAGTTTCTTGCTATTGGGGAAAAAGTTTTCATCTCGGACAACCCCTTTAAGTGTGAAGTCGTAGGCCATGACCCTGTTTGTGTATTGTAACTCAGCCTTTTTCTTTGTTTCTTCTACAGGAAATTTGGATCTCACTGGTCAAAAGCAAGTCTTCAAAGCCGAGAATAATCCCTGGGTCACGCCTATTGCTGATCAGTTCCAACTCGGAGTGTCTCATGTCTTTGAATACATTCGCTCCGAAACCTACAAATAGTGAGTAGTATGTTTTTATAGTGAGAGGTGTTCTTATATTACGGATGTATCCTTCTTTAAACCTCTAAACCTGACATATCCCGAGATGTATGGCGCGAGATGTTAAACAAGAAAAATATATTAAAAAAATAACGACTTATGCCTCGGAGGGATGGGATACATCTCCTATAGCCTCCCATGTTAAAAAAAAAAAAAGTATACATTTAACGTATCCTTTTTTTTTTACTGGTTCATGTTGATGGATTCCGTCCATCGGCCATAGATTCCCATGTTAAAAAAACATAATTTATTTTTCTGGACGACGCAAGATTGTGTTGAATTGGTATCGTGACAAGTTGCAGAATTTAAGGGCTTATTCACACGACAGGGTCCGAGTGTCGGCCGATAAAAACTGCCGTTTTGGGCCGTTTTTCCCGGTCGTTTCGATTCCGTTCCGGGCCGTGTTGCCGTTTTTAACGGCCGATTTTTACCCGCTTTTTCCCTGTCCGTTTTAAAATTGGATGAATTTCATTTGTACATTTTTTGCCACACACTTCCCTCTGTACATAATGCCACACACTGCCCAGACCCCCTCGTAGGTGGTGCCACACAGCCCCCTGTAGGTAAGGCCACACAGCTTTCTGTAATCAATTCCACACAGCCCCCCTGTAGGTAATGCCACACATCCCCCTTGTACATAGTCACCCCCATAGATGGCGCCCACCCCCCTACTTTCCTGTAGGGGATGGCTCCAGGAGAAGTCCCTCACTTCCTGCCACAGCGGTGGGGATTCCGCTTCAGAAGTCCTGACGTCACTGTGTCCATATATGGACACAGTGAAGTCAGGGACTTCTGCTAGAGCAGAATCCCCGGCCACAGCTTTGCCGAAGGATTGGGGATTCCTACAGGGAGCAAAAAAATACCCTCCTCCTCCTCACATGCACTTCGCGCTGTGAGGAGGAGAAGGAGAGAGAGCGAGCGACGGAAGACACAGCCGTCACCTGGAGCACATTCAAGTGATGGCCGTGTACTACCCGGCCCCATAGACTTCTATGGGAGGCGGGGCAGCCGGGAGAACGGCCGAAAATAGGGCATGTCCCATTATTTGACGGCCGGGTTTCCCGGGCCGTCAAAAAATCGGTCGTGTGAATAGCCCCTTTTGAGGTCTATTGTTCCTACTGCAGCCGTGTGATGGTCGTTTTTTGAACGGCTGTCACACGGCCGGCAAACCCTGTCGTGTGCATAATGGCTAACACAATTACATCTGTATGTATTTAATTTTTTGGTTGCCTTTTAAAAGAGACAACCCCTTCACGTAAACCCTATCGACACTACAGAGGGGGGTCCCCCGCTATGACCTCCCTCTGTTAACCATCGAGCCGCTGACAAACATTTGTTCTCACTCTGGTAATTCATTTTCTTGGTATGTTGTGCTTGATGTTTCAGAATGAATCCCCCTCACTCAGACCCATATGCCTCTCTATGTGTGTGGCAATTGCATGATGGTTGTTATTTTCTCTTTGTTCGTTTGTTTGTGGTTTAGAATCATTTGACTATTGTTGTTTCCCATGTTTTGAATTCCTGGCGAGCTTGTATTTACACAGTCAATCTGAATAAGCAAAGCAGCAGTGTAAAGCAAGTAGGAGGTGACCAGATTTGTTTTTCAGACTACCTCAGACTCCAAGACAATGTAGTTAAGATGCAGTCACTGATCATATCTTTGTCAGGTTACTGACATTCATATAATGTTTTGAGAACACGACTGCATCTGCTTTAATGTTTTTTAATCCAACTTTAATTTTGTAAGGAGAATTAATTTTTTTATATCATTTATTTAACAAAAACAAACAAACATACATGGATAAAGAAAGCCTCAGTCTCAGAATGAGCTGCTAACATTGCACATTTGTATATAATGGTTTCTGAAGCTGCTCAGAACTGAAAATAACATAAAATAGACATTTGAGGGGGGGGCAGGGATTTTTTGAACTTCCTGACAATAGTCTCATTAATGAACTCAAAAAGCTGTTGCCTAAAATGACTAAAGAACTCAGAACCCCCTGCAAAATGAGGCTGTTACTTTGGCATATTCGACACGTCCATGGCTGACCTGTAATACTTCATGTGCCCTGCAGTGGCCGCTGTAGGGGAAATATATAGCCAGCTGGAGCTTCCCTGGCGATGACCGCTGATCGTCGGGGGTTTATAAATTCAGACCTGTGGCAATCGGCCAATTTCTGGGGGTTGTTATGTGGAGTCGTTTTCTAATGTAATTGTCTATCTTCACCGCATAATACTGAATAACGGACCTCTCTAAATATCTGCGCCGCTGCGTTCTTCTATCTTAGGGAAGCTTTTGCATGCGTGTGCTGTTTGTGACTTTGTAGTTAATGATTGCTAATTGCTCTTTGATCAGGGTGTGTATAATTTATTACCCAGACGCAGCTTCTGTTCTGAAGATATAAAAAGTTCTGTAAAGTATCTGGGAAAGTCTTTTTCATGTGTGGTCTTCTAGCGTGACCCTTAACTCTCATCAATGACTACCAGAAGTCATAGTACCAAGCTTCTCATTAAGCAAATCACCGGGCTGACGAGACGTTTCTCTAATCCTTCCACAAGTCGGTAACCTCATACTAAATTCAGCGCTTTCATGCAACGGAATCAGCCAAGCGAGATTAAACTGTGGATGTCGACCCGGGTGACAGCCTGGAGGAGTTCTACTGGATTATTGATTTTAAAGACGGAGATATGAAGAGCGGAAACGACCTATTTTTAGAGAGGATTCTGAAATCTGCTCCTTGTATGGGGAGTGCTGAAGTGTTCATTAATCTGGGGCTCTGGAATTATAGGGCCAAGCATGTTCTGCCCCCTAGTTGGGGGTCGGGTGCGTTGCGATTTTCCATATCTTCGTTGCCTAGTATATACCATAAGATCTTGATCTCCGTAGAGGTATCTATTTTTTTTACTGGATGTGCTTTGTCTCTATAGGGTAGACCAGTGTTAAATAAACAATGGGTTGCATGAGATTAGGAAAAAGGGGTCTGCCCCCCCCCCCCCCGAAACAGCACCACTCTTTTCCATGGGCTGTGCTTGGTATTACATCTCAGCCCTATTTATTTAAATAGGGTTTTACTGCAATACCAGTGCCAGTCCATTGACCAGGAAAAACCCTGTCCACGTGTAATGTACCGCAAGACTCGTCAAAAACCGTCCGAAAATTCCTCCCATTGATTTCAATGGGAGGTTGGGGCGGTTTTCTCCGGTGAGCGGTAAGACCGCCCCGCTGGAGAAAGAAGGGACATGCCCTATCTTCGTGTGTTTACGCCTCTGACCTCCCATTGACATCAATGGGAGGCAGAGAAAGCGTATTTCGCAGAGTTTTTTGCCCGTAGCACTCAATGGGCGTGAGCGAAAAACACAGTGAAAATCGCGGAAAACGTCATGCAGGAAGGACAAAATCTGCCTCAAAATCCCAAACGGAATTTTGAGGTAGAATTTTCCTCCTGCAAAAAACTCAGTGTGAACGATGCCTAAGGGTTAGTTCATACATTGCGTAAATACTGCGCATTTCCCACAAGGGAATTTCTTGCGGAAAATCCGCAGCAAATACAGTAGCAGCAAAGTGGATGAGATAAAACAAATCTCATTCACACGCTGCGTAAATACTGAGCGGAAAAAAAACGCTCAGAAGTTGACAGAATTTTATTCCGCAGAATGTCAATTGTATTTGCGCAAATGCTGCTTATCTGTTGTGGGATTTCTCCATTGAATTCAATGGGGAGGTAAAACCCGCAACAAATAACAGCTGTTGCGTTTTTTTTCGGCGGGTTCGCAGCGATTCCGCATCAAAAAACGCAACTCTGCAAGAAAAAAAGAAAAAAATTATACTTACCCAGGAGTCTGTGTTCTTCTTCCAGGCCGACCTCCTAGGATGACGTTTCATCCCATGTGACCGCTGCTCCAGCCAATCAGAGGCTGAAGCGGCGGTCACATGGGATGAAACATAATAACTGAGGAGATGGACTGTCAGCTATATAAACAGATGGAGCGGGCTGCACAGGCGGGTACTGTAGTGATAATGGGAGATTTTAATTACCGGGATATTAATTGGCATCATGGTTCGGCTTCAACTGCAAAGGGGAGACATTTCCTCAACCTGTTGCAGGAAAATGGTGAGGTGAAGCTCTGTTGGATCTGGTCATTTCTAATAATGCAGAACTTGTTGGGAACGTCAATGTTCGTGAAAACCTCGGTAACAGTGATCATAATATAGTTACATTTTACCTATACTGTAAAAAACAAACGCAGGCTGGGAGGGCAAAAACACTTAATTTTAAGAAGGCCAATTTCCCCAGGATGAGGGCGGCAATTCAGGATATGGACTGGGAAGAACTAATGTCAAATAATGGGACAAATGATAAATGGGAGATTTTCAAATCTACTTTGGGTAATTATACTGCAAAATTTATTCCTATAGGTAACAAGTATAAACGACTCATTAAACCCCACATGGCTTACACCTTCTGTAAAAAGGGCAATACGTGACAAAAATAGGACATTTGAAAAATACAAATCTGAGGGTACAGCTGTAGCCTTTGTAAAATATAAAGAGCTTAATAAAATCTGTAAAAAGGTAATAAAATCAGCAAAAATACAAAATGAAAGGCAGGTGGCCAAGGATAGTAAAACAAATCCTAAAAAATTCTTCAAGCATATAAATGCTAAAAAGCCAAGGTCTGAACATGTAGGACCCCTAGATAATGGTAATGGGGAGTTGGTCACAGGGGATCAAGAGAAGGCAGAGTTACTAAATGGGTTCTTTAGCTCTGTATATACAACTGAAGAAAGAGCAGCTGATGTAGCCGGTGCCAGTGCTGTTAATATATCAGTTGATATACTGAATTGGATGAATGTAGATATGGTCCAAGCTAAATAAAATAAACATACACAAGGCCCCGGGACCAGATGGGTTACACCCTAGAATTCTTAAAGAGCTTAGTTCAGTTATTTCTGTCGCCCTCTTCATAATATTCAGAGAATCTCTAGTGACTGGTATAGTGCCAAGGGACTGGCGCAGCGCAAATGTGGTGCCTATTTTCAAAAAGGGCTCTAGGTCTTCCCCGGGTAATTATAGACCAGTAAGCTTAACATCCATCGTGGGGAAAATGTTTGAGGGGCTATTGAGGGACTATATACAGGATTATGTGACAAAAAATAGTATTATAAGTAACAGCCAGCACGGTTTTACTAAGGACAGAAGTTGTCAAACTAACCTAATCTGTTTTTATGAAGAGGCGAGCAGAAGGGGCCGCTGTGGATATAGTGTTTTTGGACTTTGCAAAGGCATTTGACACTGTCCCTCATAGACGCCTAATGGGTAAATTAAGGACTATTTTAGAAAATATAGTTTGTAATTGGATTGAGAATTGGCTCAGGGACCGTATCCAGAGGGTTGTGGTCAATGATTCCTACTCTGAATGGTCCCCGGTTATAAGTGGTGTACCCCAGGGACCAGTGCTGGGACCACTATTATTCAACTTATTTATTAATGATCTAGAGGATGGGATTAATAGCACTATTTCTATTTTTGCAGATGACACCAAGCTATGTAATATAGTTCAGTCTATGGAAGATGTTCGTGAATTGCAAGCTGATTTGGACACACTAAGTGTTTGGGCGTCCACTTGGCAGATGAGGTTTAATGTAGATAAATGTAAAGTTATGCATCTGGGTACCAACAACCTGCATGCATCATATGTCCTAGGGGGAGCTACACTGGCGGATTCACTTGTTGAGAAGGATCTGGGTGTACTTGTAGATCATAAACTCAATAACAGCATGCAGTGTCAATCAGCTGCTTCAAAGGCCAGCAGGATATTGTCGTGTATTAAAAGAGGCATGGACTCGCGGGACAGAGATGTAATATTGCCACTTTACAAAGCATTAGTGAGGCCTCATCTAGAATATGCAGTTCAGTTCTGTGCTCCAGTTCATAGAAAGGATGAAAAATACAGAGAAGAACAATGAAGCTAATAAAGGGCGCGGAGAATCTAAGTTATGAGGAAAGATTAAAAGAATTAAACCTATTTAGCCTTGAAAAAAAGACGACTAAGGGGGGACATGATTAACTTATATAAATATATTAATGGCACATACAAAAAATATGGTGAAATCCTGTTCCTTGTAAAACCCCCTCAAAAAACAAGGGGGCGCTCCCTCCGTCTGGAAATAGAAAGGTTCAACCTGCGGAGGCGACAAGGCTTCTTTACTGTGAATATATGGAATAGTCACTGCAGGAGCCGTCACAGCAGGGACAGTAGATGGCTTTAAAAAAGGGTTAGATCATTTCCTAGAACAAAAAAGTATTAGCTCCTATGTGTAGAAATTTTTACCTTCCCTTTTCCCTTCCCTTGGTTGAACTTGATGGACATGTGTTTTTTTTTTTTTCAACCGTACGAACTATGTAACTATGTAATCCGCAGCATATCAATTGTATTTGCATAATCTCTGCTTTTTTGTTGCAGGTTTTCCCCATTGTATTCAATGGGAGTTAAAACCCACAATAAATAGAAGACGTTGCGTTTTTTTTGTGGCAGAAAAGCTTCGATTCCGCCGCAAGAAACGCCACCCAGAAAATAAAAAAAATCTTATACTTACCCAGAAGTCTGTGCTTCTTCATCCAGGCCGGCCTCCTGGGATGACGCTTCATCCCGTGTAACCGCCGCTGCAGCCAATCACAAGCTACAGTGGTCTCATGGGATGAAACGTCATCAATCACAGTGCTGCAGTTTTCCGCAGCAGACATTGTGGGCGAAAAACTGCACAACAGTTCGGTGCGGTTTTTCGCCTGGATTTCCCTGCGGCGTACAGGGCGGATACGCTGCGTGTTTTTAAGCAGCGTATCCGCCCCATGTGAATCTAAGGGTCAGTTCACACGGAGGTTTTTGTCAAGCAGAATAAATCTGTCTCAAAATCACTTCTGGATTTTTGAGGCAGATTTTGAAATGCTACGTTTTTTGCCGCAGTTTCTTTAAGGCGGTTTTTTATATGAATTGAATACAAAAATCGCGGGCGGTTTTGTAAAAAGAAAACGCGCTAAAAACCGCTTCAAACAAGTGGTGCATTTTTTTCTGCCTCCCATTGATTTCAATGGAAGGTCACAGACTGCAACTGCTTCAAGAAAGAGCATGCTGGTTTTTTTTTCCGCGAGCAGTTACCGGTAAAAAAAAGTTCGCTCCCCATTGATTTCAACGAAAAGAAGAGGTTTGTGCCATTTTTTGGCGCTGATTCAGGAGCAGTTTACGCATCAAAATCGGCGCCAAAAAACGCAGTGTGAACTGTCCCTAATTGGTGCAGAATCTTCACCAAATATATTATGGTCTTTCAGGTTTTAGGTGTAAGCAAGAATGTTTCCATTCACTGACATCAAGCATAGATCTTGAAAATGGTAAGGAATTCATTACGGAAAGTAAATGGGAAAATGTATATAACTTTTCATTATACAACGAATAAGGTTAGATTCACACAAACGTAGCCGCCACATGGCCGTGTGAACGGCCCTATTGAATTACGTAGGTCTGTGTGACGGCCGTTGTTTTAACGGCCGTCACACGGAACGTGTGAATCGGGCCTAACTGTTGCTGAAACCGTAATACCTCTTTAATTTTTATCTATCTAAAAGTGGACAGCCCCTTTAAGCATTTGAATAGTGGTTAGTGCACTCGTTCGGAAAGAGTCATAGGGTATATATGAAAGGGATGCCTAAACTAGAAGACCCTTGAAATTTAGGATACATTTATTACCTTCTGCAATCCGTTTTGACGTCCATTGAATTGTGCAATGCAAAACAAACACAAAATATACGACTGTCGCTTTATCTACGATTAGTCCTCTTTTACCATTCCGAATTACCAGGTCTGGAACTAATGCTTGGTACCAGATTAGAGGAATTTTGCCTTATTTTGAAAGTTCTGGATGAAAACTGACGGCCTGAGTACTAATTAATCCTATTAATATCTGTCCAGCACCCCAAGGTGTTTGTCTTTTTCAGTCTTCATTTTTTTGAAGGCTATTTACATGTGAAATTAATTAACAGCTGGGAAAGTGATGTGTCTGCCCATATTGTACCTGACTGCGGTGACAGCCGTGCGCTGCCTCTTCTTATTTCTGCTTGTTCGGTGTAATCGGAACTTTTTGACGTAGAATGTTTTATTTTGTACAAGAAATTGAGCATTTTACGGAAAAAATAAAGATGCAACTATAGTTAAAGGAGTTGTCTCAAAATGACCACCCCTTTTTCAATGGAAGACGGTACGGTGATCAGCCGATCGTTTAATGGAGGTATAGTGGGGTCCTATAGAAGTCTATTATGGCTCCATTCATCCTCCGAGTTATATAGACTCGTAATATGGCACCCATTTTCTTCTATTGGGCCCCACTATAACTCCATGGACATTATCCCTAATTTTGTAGGTGGTGAGGGAGTGGCAAATGTAATCTTTACCCTGGCTCAAAGAAAGCTTAGTCACTGGCACTTACAATAGAGCTCCTTCTTAGCCGAGTAAATCTGGGTGCCAAATTATAGCACCCTCTTAGAAATTCAGCGGTTTTACCGTTTGTGTGTTGTTTTTTTTTTATTTGTATTTTTTGTCTTTGTAGATATTTTATGTTTTGGTGTTTTTGGGGTTTTTGTTTTTCGGAAATACTACAAAACACACACAAATGAATGTTGCAATATGGCTCGATACAACATCTTTGTGTAAATGTTGCCCGCAGGTGGTGACTAGGGCACTATGAGTTGGTGAATTAATACTTGTTTATTACCGTATCTAAAGACTTGTAGGGCGGCAGTTCCAGATTTCTTCTTGTATCCTGACACCAGTAAAGAAGATTGATGCCCTGGTACATTTTTTGTATTCATCTTGCTCTCCAATCTTTTCTAAAGAGACAATCCGTCTGTACAGTCTTTGGTCAAGTGAGAAGAGAAAAAAAATTAAAAATATTATGCTGCTGTCGTCTCATTGTCCAGAACGACTCGTTATCCATCATTATTTCATGTCAATTTGATTTACATTTCTGAGGAAGTAGATGAATTGGTGGAATCTGAATATTATTGAGAGAGTCATAAAGGAAACCGGATTATGTGCTGAATGCTGACAAGCTCAACGGCAGCCGGACAACAACTTCTTAACGACGCTCGTCTCCTTGTCTGACCTCCTCTCTACTTGGGGCCCACTCCATGATGGAAAAGTCAACTGTTGTGAGGAACTAGGACATTTTCTTTCCGCCCCCCCCCCCCCCAGAAGGAGGTCACGAAACAATCAAGATCTCCGATTTATATTGTGTCAAACAGGTATCTTCTTTTATATATTTATCAGGTAGACCGGAGAGGCAGAATGCCATTAAGAAGATGTTATTCTTATAAAGTGACATATAGCCGATTTTGGTTTTCCTTTTCTGTGTTGCCGAAAATCCATTTTATTACTCGCAAGTGGGAGAGCTTTGCAACCATTTTATTTTATTTTTTTATTTTTATTTTTTTTAGTGTACAATAGATGTAATAACTGTTCTGTAAGTGCTTACTATAAACAAATTAAAGTATATCTGAAACACAAACCCCGCGAACATGCGGCCTTCATCAATATCTAATATACAATGTAGAATAACATGGAGCTTCCACAATATCATCTATATGGACCAAAAAGAAATATGACCTCAAATAACAAAGAGGCAAAAAAAAGGAACGATTCATCCTGTAGTAGTGTAAGGGACTGGCATAGCCGCTAACAAGCGCAGGATTCCTCGCCCTCGGACCTTGCTGGTATTGATGGAGTCCACTCCCCTCATTCCCAGAGAACTTTCTCCTTCGACAGCGCCCATCAAGTTTCCATTGTCACGGAGTTGCTGTTGATTCATTTTTATCTGATATCTCTTAGCAGCGAGGACAACCGTTTTACTATTTTCAGACTTCAGCTTGTCATTCGTCTGTAGGTTGGGCAAGTCAGCCGACGTAAGAACCACAGCATAGACAGAGGCCAGAGCTCTGCTAATACAGTAAGTTACTTTCTGGCAGCTTGCCGGTGCGCAGTCCCACATGTCATGGTCCTCGTGCCATTTACATCTCGTGTTATTGGCGTAATCCCGATTGAACAGCAGACGATGCACGCTGGATTTTAATGGTTTTTCGTTAAGCTTGTCTCGATAAAGTTTTATGATTAAGCTTTCTATAGCCTGCAGTTCAAAATGATCCTCCATCCCAGCTTTCGTAGCCAACCACTCAAGACGCCATTTGACTCTATGGACGTCATTGTTCTTGCAGTAAACTGAAGTCCAGCGCTTGGCAGCAGGATGAACGAAGTCACACAGAGAGCGGAAGAGGTTGTGGTAATCTCTGTTTGCAAGTTCAAATCCAGAAACCGGGATCTGATGTGTAGCAGCACTTCCTGCCTGACAGTGATCGCGAAATCCAAACCGCAGATCTCCTGGATCAATGAAGTCGTGGAAAGAGTCCATAGCGCCGTTCTGCAATGAGTAGCACACGCAGCCGATCTCGCAAGGAACATATCGCTGTTCACACAAGCTGGGCATCTCTCCGTGGCTGTATACATTAATGATGTAAATCACACACTTGTCCAAACCTGTTAAATTATGTGACTTCAGCAGCCTATAGCTGGCCCTAGCATGGATATGCTGTCCAGATTGATGTTGGAAACTCCCGTCACATCTTTTACGGAAACAGTCTTGCCCTCTCCGTTCTCCTCCAACCTGAGCATTGGATTTTTGCTCCTTTTCCTGATATGAGTTTTTGTCATCAGTATTTGGCTCACGGCTCCTCCTGTCTTTGGCTTTTTCAGAATATCTTTCCTTCTCGTCAGATGACCCAGGAGCACAGGGGTATGGCCTCCTTCACTCCGGACACTTGGAAGCCACGACGCCGGAGATCCGGAATCATGTCCAGCGCGAAGAAGTACGCGTTCCGCAAGGCCCGCTTGTTCGGCATGACGAGTCCCGCTCACCCTCACACAAAACAAGATGGCGCCCGACGTCGCTCCGCACAGGACTCGCAACCATTTTATTTTTAATGGTCCAAGTTATGTGAAATGAAATAAGAAGCAACTTTGCAACTAAATAAAAATCTACTGTTTCATGTCTACAGCTTCTATGGAGACCTATTTGTCTCCATGGTTACAGACTACAAACAAACACCTGTGTAGTCTGATTCTGCAGTCACCCTATCTTCCATCTCTCATATACATTTTACTAATGTACATTTGGTAGGTTAGGGAGAAATAGGGAACAAATGTAAGGGAATATGTCTTCAGGATCAGACTACATAGGGTTTGTTTGTAGTCTGTAACCAAGGAGAGACATGGGATATTTTTAATTAAGACTATTTGCAATTATTTTCGATGCATTGGAACATTTAAAAAAATTAGCTGCAAAGGTGGACCTTCTGTTTAAGGGACCTTATTCCTCAGCACTGCCAGACCCCCAGATGAGAAAGCAGACATTTATTTATTTTATTACGGTTCTGTACAACCTCGAGTTGTACGAAGCCGTATTAGGGCACCTGCGGGCATCTATGAGCTTATACTGTACCTCCGTATGGCTCCAATTTCATAAGTAGGCACACAGATTTTTCACGTCACATTCTGTACGAATCTAACAGAATTAAATAGAGCCGTCTAAGGGAGCTTAGAACTGTAATACTGTGCTGTACTAGGGCACCATGCAGTGGCACACAGAGGACATACAACTCCGTGTGCTGCTGTACCTCCTCATGCCAGTGTGTATGAGGCCTTCTCAATATACTGCCTAGTAAGCTTTTTCCTGAGATAATGAATTAAAGTGTGACTAAATATTAAACATACTTCTGACATGTTATAATGACAAGTCAGAAGTTTTGATTGGTGGGGGTCCAAGCACTGAGACCCCCACCAATTGCGTAAAAACAAATCGGCAGAAGCGCTTTGTTTCTGTTCGGATTTTTAAGGAAATCAATGAAGGTCTATGAGCCCGTACACCGCTACATCGGCTTTCTGGAAAAACCCGAACAGAAAAGAAGTGGCTGAGCGCTCACACGAGCACATCTGCCGCTTCGTTTTAGCAATTATTGGGGGTCTCAGTGCTCGGACCCCCACCAATCAAAACTTCTGACATGTCACCATGACAGGTCAGAAGTTTGTTGAACGTTTAGTTACCCTTTAAGGATTCGGAGCCACTATTCTATCTAAACACTGGATACCTAAAGTCCATAACAGATGACGTTCTCAAATAAAGTCAAAAACAGAAAAATGATTTTAATTTTTTTTTTTTATTGAAAAATAATCTTCACTAATTCTACATATTCAGAAAGTGAAAGCGTGAAATACTCATTATGTGTTTCACGGCTCCTTCTTTTCCCTCTGGAATTTGCCAACTGCTAAGTTCAGGCAATAACATATTGGCAATTCGTCCCGAGGGGGCCTAGCTAAATATTTACTCTTCGTTAGATGTGGACACAGGCCAACAAGTGTACATTGGAATACATAATCAATTTATCCTCAACTCAACTAGACAGCCCGTCCTGAAAGTCGTACTGATTTAGTTTTCTGAACTAATTAGTTAATTGTGCATGAGTAGAAATAGCCGGATTTATTTTAACCAGCTGCTTGGCTGTTTTTACCACTTTTGCCTTGGTATTTTTCCAGGGTCTGACGGCTCATGGAATTCATAGCTTGATGGGCGAGAGTCTTGAATTCTTTGAGCTAAAAGTTCATAACCCTTTAATGACCAGGCATGAAAAGGCCTTTAATGACCACCTAAATTTTTCTGTTTTTTCCTCTCTGCCTTTCAACTGCTATAACATTTATTTATTTATTTTCATTGAAGTGGCTATATGAGGCCATGTTTTACGGGGAAGAAATTGTATTTATTTTTCTGCACGGATTGGGGTACCAAAAATTGACTGTGTAAGTTATATAATTTACATGAATATAGGAAAACGCGATTTTTGGCATTTTTTGTTTATTTTTTATGACGTTCACGTTCCACGCTAAATAAGCTGTTAAATTCTTCAGGTTATTACGGTCGTGCAAATGCCTAATATTTTCATGTAATGTATGGGCGATAAAATATATTTTATGCAAAAATAATGACTTTTTGGGACTTTTTTACTTTTTTAATCCCATGAAGGGATAACTTTATTTAGAACTTTTATTTTTTTACTTGTAATGTATTAGCATACCCCTGTATGCTAATACATTATACTGTGTCACTATGACACAGGCTTCTGTTAGGGCAGCAAATAGTGTGCTCTAAGAGCCGGCATACTGAACAGACAGCCCTGGGCTCCTTTCTGGGACCGCAGGGCTGACTGCAGAGATTTCCCCCAGTCTCTGATCTTTTTACTTGGTTTCCATTGACACGATCAAAGAGTCCACTTTTTTGACACGTCACGGACCGCGGCGATCAAAGGGTTACACAGCCGGGGTCTGAATTTTTTCTGATTTCCGCTGTACTCAAAAGGCTAAGGCTTTGTTCACATCTGCGCCAGGGTCCCGTTCCATCAGAGCTTTCCATCGGAACAGGACCCTGACTGACAAACGGAAACCAAAGGTTTCCGTTTCAATCACCATTGATTTCAATGGTGACGCATCCAGTCCCAATGGTTTCCGTTTGTCTCAGTTGTGCAAGGGTTCTGTTGTTTTTCCGGAATCAATAGTGTAGTCGACTAATGAATTAGTCCAGGGTTATTATTACTGGCTGCGTGTGCCGTCGATCAAATTACGATGAGAGGGATGTTGACATTGTATCCTCTGATTGTCTAGAGGAAGGGAAATTCTCCTGTGATGTAATCCTAGGTTATTTATGCGTTTCTGTTGACATTGCCCATATACTGCTAAGGACACTTTATCTAAGCCGAAACATGTCTAAATGTAGGGATCGGGAGTGGCAGCCGTTCACGTTATCTAGGTCTAAGTGTATGTTAAAGGGGTTGTACAGGTTTATAAAAACATGGCTGCCTTCTTCCAGAAACGGCACCACTCCTGTCCACAGATTGTTTGTGGTATTGCAGCTAAGCTCCATTAATTTCAATGGAGCTGAGCTGCAATACCAGATATTGTCCATGGACAGGTGTGGTGCTGTTTCTGGAAGAAGGCAGCCATGTTTTTCAAACCCTGTACCGCCCCTTTAATAAAAGTTTTATGTTTTACATATAAGTTGACACTAAAATTATATAGGAGATCTCTGTAGTAGCGCGGAAATAGGGTTTATATATATATATATATATATATATATATATATATATATATATATATATCTTTACACACCGCCTACAGGGCTTCTATTTTGAATTGCACTCCGAATGAAATGTGATGCATATGGAGGTACGGTAGAGTCCCTATTTACCTGTATGCCACCGCACAAAACAAAGCTCGCCATGTGCATGATCCCTCATTTTGTAAATAGGATTAGTGCAAGATAAGTAAATGTTATCTAAGTTACAGCTTGTATTATGCTCCAGAGCTGAATTTACAATTCTGCAGACTTCAGAGCTGAAATCTCCCACATTCCCTGTTGGTTCAATGTCAATACAGCGCTTTTGATTCTGTATTATGGAGATACACTTTAGAGAGGTTCTCTGGAGAGATTAAAATTGATGGCCTCTCCTCGGGATAGGCTATCAATATCTGATTGGTGCGGGTCTGACTCGACACCCCCACTGGTCAGCTTTTTAATTGGGCCACGGCGCTCATGCTTTCACTGTATACAGTAAACCGCCATCACACTTGTAGCGGTGGTTCACAGTATTAGGCTGGATTTACACGAGCATGTCCGGTCCGTAAAAGACGGAACGTATTTCGGCCGCAAGTCCCGGACCGAACACACTGCAGGGAGCCGGGCTCCTAGCATCATAGTTATGTATGACGCTAGAAGTCCCTGCCTTGCTGCGGGACAACTGTCCCGTACTGTAATCATGCCTTCGTAAATAACTATGATGCTAGGAGCCCGGCTCCCTGCAGTGTGTTCGGTCCGGGACTTGCGGCTGAAATACGTTCCGTCCATTACGGACCGAACATGCTCGTGTGAATCCAGCCCTACAGCTTTTCCCCATTCACACGTGCAAAGCGGCCTTTTTTAAACCGCTGATCAGCAGGGGTGCCGAGAGTTGGACCGTCACCGATCATATAGGCCATCGGTTTTATTTTTCTGGATAATCCCTTTAACGTCACAGAACCATTTAAAGGCAATTACAAACATGATTTTCCAGACCTCTTCAAAGTAAATAACTTCTTGGTTTTTCGAAAGAGACCATAAATCTTTGGAAAGAAAATCAACATTTCTGCTAATTATGTAGTTGTTGTTGTTTGTTTTTTTTTTTGCATTTTTCACAGCTAAAGATACATTTGCCACATTTCTTCGGTATGATAATTCTGAATATAAATTAAAAGAATAAAATGGAAATAAGATAAAACGATCAAACCAACCTTTTTCCTCTTTGTTTTATGGAATATCTAATATACTTCTAGCTGTAATTGATACATGAATTCTTGACAGTTTCGAAGCTCTGGAATTATTAATCAAAGTAGTCGGCACCCAAGTAATTTTATAGGAGTTACCAGTCATCAAAAATGTATTAGCTAATAAATCAACTAAACAGCCGGCTTTTTAATAGGCTGCACAGCGTGGCATGTAAAGAACGCTTTAAATTTGGGAATCTTGTATGTTTTCTTAGAAGCAATATGTGGCATAAAATGAGCAGTTTTTAGTATATTTTGGTTGCCGTCAATCAAGGTGGTGATGACCGTGATCCAATTAGCAACTCGTGGGCATTAACGGGAATATTGATTAGAACAGTGCATTCAGTGCCTCCTGAGATCTTCCAAAAAGTCAATTTGTTTTATTAACAAGATGGAATACTTGCAACTCTATAAATACACTATAGATTAGATTGAAAATTTACAAAAACAGGAAATGGAAATATAATTTTTATTTATATTTTTTTTATTTAATGGTACAGAATAAAGAGAGCATAGATTTGTGTAATTGTGTACTAATATGCCTCCTTTTTTCGGTATGATCAGTCCACTTTCTTCCAATGGAAAACGTTCTTTTTTTTTTTTTTAAATTAATGTTGTGCTAGGACTTCTTGCTGGGAGAGATGGAGAGAGCGCTGCTTTATTTGCAATCTAAACTCTGAGCTTGTTCTCATTGCTATTTAAATAAAGCTGTTGAACAGTCTTGGATGAAAGCTAACATAACGTTATTTTATTTAAAGGTGTTGTCTAATCAGAGACCACGCCTTTCAGATTGAAGTGCAGTGACAATCATCTGATTATTGCTGGTTCGACTCCCGGCACCCCCAGCAAACTAGTGAAGCTGCGGACAGATATTTCTTGCTCAGTGGAAATGTAGTATTACATGGCGGCCATTCAGCTTAATGCATGAACCATGGCGCTCCAGCGCCATACATATGGTTGTAGTTGTGCCTGGTACTGCAGCCCACTACAGCTCAGTCTCATTAAAGTGATTGTGACTGTGCTGCATTACCAGGCACTGCCAAATTCATATGTACGCCGATGTGCCTGTATAAACCAAGGGGTTTCAGCTAAGCGGTGGGGGTGCTGAGATTCTGACTCCCCAACAATCAAATATTAATAATCTATCCTAAGGATAGATCATCAATTAATGTCTTGGAAAACCCATTTAAGGACCTTTTGAGACTGCAATCCAAATGTTGTCCAACACCAAGCCACAAATAGTGCAGAGCAGAGGTGATCGCAAACTTAAAGCAAGTGAGTGCAATATATTTTAACTCGATGAGTTAATCGAGGGACGTTTCTCATTCAGGACTCCCATCTATTTGCCAGAGAGGAGAGCGGCTACAAAGAGAAGCTCTCAACCGTGCATTACATAAGTGGCCTGGTGATTAAAAAAAAAAAACAGCTGCCAAGAGCCACCACCTACAGCCACATGCCCCTTGGAAGGTTATTAGAACCTGGATTACAGAATTTATGATGGAAAACAATGCAATTGTTAAAGGGGTTTTCCTATGAGGGACATTTATGGCATATCCACAGGATATGTCATGAATGTCAGAGAGATGGGGACCCGCAACCTATCTCTAGAACGGGGCCCCCTAAACCTCCTTCTAGCTTTTTGTGCTCCCACTGACTCCTGGCCACTTTCTGATTTACATGGTTGAGACATGGTTGGGAGTTATGGAAACAGTGTAACTCGCTGAGCTACGCTATTTCCGTAACTCCCATAGTAGTGAAGGGCAGTTACGGAAGCAGCGTAGCATGCAACTACGCTGTTTCCGTAACTACTACTCGGTTCTATGGGAGCCATGAAAACAGCGTAGCTCAGCGAGTTACGCTGTTTCCGTAACCCCCGACAATGTAATCAGTAAGTGGCCGGGAGGCAGCGTGAGCACAAAAAGCTAGAACAGGGTTTGGGGTGCCCCGTTCTAGAGATAGGTGCGGGTCACAGAGGTGGGACCCGCATCAATCAATCTGACATTTATGACATATCCTGTGGATATTTCATAAATGTCTCTGATGGGAAAGCTTCTAAGTTCTTGTTTTTCGGTATAATAAAAGGGCTCCTTCTCTAGACTAACACTCATTTAAATAGCAAATCCTCTTTTGACGTTGAGTTTTAATATGAGTAAAAAGAAACACGGCTTCGCTTTGAATGCGCCAACAGCTTCTTTTATGTCCCTTACAGAACGCGAAAAAATAAAAATAAAAAGGGCACCTACTTATTAAATCCATCACACAGTAATAAAAGGGCCGTATCGCAATATTATTAGTGCTTTCCTGACAGCCAGACTAATTACAGTTCATAACTACAGCGAACGCGTTGAAATGTGTAGCGTGCTTCTGGACAGGTGTTAATAAGCACGGAGACTTGATGTGTGAGGAGATACAACAAGGAGCACATCGCTGCTCTCCGCGTCAGGTGATAAAAATACTCCTCAGCCAGAGAGTCTTGTGGGGGTTTATGACTTTATAACAGTTGCAAATATTAATTAGAAATGTACCGTATTTACTGAGGCTTCCCGTCAAACATACGAAAATATTTTCAAAAAGATCCATTAATATATTCCATTTTATTTTTTTAGGCGTTTTATTGAATTCTTTATCGTTGGCCTGAAGGGTCCCGCAAACCACCGATAAATTATTTTTAACTAGGAGACGGCGTGGGGATCAACTGCGTGTCTTGCGATAACAGCCGATCGCCTGGGGAAGCCGCATCTGGCTATATGTTTTCACTGCAGCGAGGAAGGGGTGACCATGTAATGAATGGATGGGTTGAGTCCACTGTCTGTTCTGGCTACTAAACGGCTCGGGCACCCCAACAGTGTCAATACCCAGCATACACAAACTTCATTAAAATTGGCTAAATACTTCATAGATGTCATAGAGCCATAGTGGCCATGTGGCGGTAGTGTGGAAACCATGTGCTTCACCTGTACAAGTTGCGCAGCCAAAGAGCATATCCTAAAACCGCGTTAATTCGCTCTAAATCCATTCGGCACTCTACCGCCACACGTGTACAGGAATATAATTTATAATTTAGGCTGATGTATTGGATAATTGTGGCGATCACTGATCATATTTGACTTGAAAGGAGACATCTAGGTTGTTTAAAGGGACTCTCAATGTAGAAATTAATTTGGCAATCTACCAAAAGAAAACTTCTATTTGTCAGTCTGCAACATTTCTGCAAGCTCCTTATACAGAGAGTAGGAATGTAGCCAAGAAAACAAGAGTACATTTCCTCTAGCTCCCTCCATCTTCAGCCGGGAAGTGTCTGTGAGGGTGTGGCTTAGATAACAGGGTGGGGCATGCTCTATCTACAATAGAAACCAGGCAACCTAACACTGGAACGGGAGGGGGAAACAAAATGTGTGCCAAATAGTAAAACTTCTTGTTCATCTGACCGGGGCTAAACCTTTGCAGCTATGGCCAGTTTTAAATATGGTGGCATTGGCGATATCAGCTATGGGTATTATTTAAAGATGTTGTCCGGTTTGGGGGCTGTCTTTTATACGGATGACCTAGACACAGGATAGATCACCAGTATATGATCGGTGGGGGTCCAACACCCGGACTCTGCACGATCATTGAATAGGAGCAGAGTTGCAGTACTTCAACACCGTTGCTATATAGTGGTCGGAGCCTTCTTCTGGCACCGACCCTGCATAGCTTCCGGCAGACGGAACAGCTGATCAGTGCGGGGTCTGGGTGTCCCCCTAGACACCCCCTTTAAGCCTTATGTATTAAATGGACAGATTATATTCTTATTGATGTCTTCAAGGAATGGTCTGATTTAAAAAAACTATATTAGAAAATTTGGAGTGAAAATAGAGGGACCCCCATACAGGAAAGCAGATACGAAAATAATCTGGGAAAACCCGGCACATCCTTGCATTACACAATGCGCTTATTGATTTCAACAAGCAGCATGTAATGCTTTGTCTCCCCTGTGGTGGCGCTGTAGGGGAAGTGAACACTTGCTGCAGGGTTCCCCCACAGAATGCAGCTGATCTCTGGGGGTCCCAGCAGTGAGACACCCAAAAAATGGAACTTCTTTAAAGGGGTTGTCCATCCAATGACACATCATGTGACTGCTGTAGCAAATCATTGGCTGCAGTGGTCACGTGTTGTGTCGAAACGTCATCGCTGGAGCAGGAAGAACATGCTATTGGGATATTCGGCTTTAAACCCCCATACATTCATACATACACATATCTTGCTAAGATCAGGGGGAATTTACCTATCAGAATTTTTTTCATTTTCATTCGCCTCAATGGAAAATCCTCGTCCAATTGTTAAAATCTACAATTGTAGCCCTGAGGACGAATAACTGAGAATATTTGATCAATTCAGTTTTTAGATTCACCGATTTCATCATTCCAACTACTTGTTATTACTCAGATCAGGCCAAATATTGGCACATCTATGGTCACCTTAAAGACAGGCCACCTCAAAAAGTATACTCCGTATTTCATAAAAGGGACTTTTCTTTTTTTTTTTTGTCTAGGAACAGCGCCACTCTTGTGAATGGTCTGTGTCTGGTATTGCAGCTTAGCCCCGTTCACTTAAATGAGGCTGAGCTGCAATACCAGACACGGCCAATAAACAAGTGTGGCGCTGTTTCTGGCCCAAAAAAAAAAATAGACCCATTTTTCTAGTTCTAGAAGTTGTAGATTTCTCTTGTGTAGGAACCACTGATTGTGGCATTTTACCTCCCTGTAACTTATACATGGATGATTCTTTCTATAAAATGTATCAAATGAACATATTAAACTAGGTCAAATTTGCACAGAAAAGATTATTAAAACGTTTTGTTTTTTTAATTATGCCTCTTGCACATATTTGTCTTCTGCTGTCATGACTACATACAAATTCTTCCAGATTTCCTATTATAATATTTCTTTAAATAATTCCATTGCGACAAATGTATACATATGGTGATCTTTGATATCATGCTGATTTTAGTTTGTGTGAGCCAAGAAAATACAGACTAAATATATCACATGTGGATCATTACTATAGTTTTGGTACATCCACATAATGGGGATCCTGCAAGATGTTTAACATCACTGACTTAAAGGGACAGTCTGGACAAAACTGATGCACTTTGCCTGAGGGGGCGGGCATGACACAGCTTCAATGTACACCAAAGATACAATCCCTGTGTCCTGCTCCGCCACTTTAATTGAGTTTCCCACTTTTGACAGCAACTTTTCATATTACAGAACCCGCAGCAAAGAGCTGATCATGAGAGTCCATTCTATTGGGACCCCCCGCGATCAGCAGATATGAGCAACCCCCTTTCCTCTAATTTCTGACACGCAGGACCTGCTGACACTGAACCGGTCAGGTCCGATTAACTTTTTTTCCAAAAACCACGTCAAGTAAATTGGACTAAGTTGCAGTACCAGAAACAGCCATGGACATGGGTGGCGCTGTTTCTCGGATAAACCCATTTCATTATTTCGAACTCTGATAAAGGGGTGTCTCTTAGGGAAAAAATATGCCCCATCTTCCCCTCATGTCATCCATTGTGCGTTGGTCATGGTATACATTAGACATTTATCAGCACGCAAAATCAGGTATTTTTTAATGTATATCCATGCCAACCTCCTTTAACTATTCCCGCAGGGAAACGCTATATTGCAGGCATGCCCCCTGATCATTGCGATACCGAAGAGCTTTACCCTACATATTGGACATACGGTGTTAGTGAGCCGCAGAGTTTATTGCAGTGCCAGGGGCTGCACCACTATCGAGCAGGGTCATGTTTTACGATCGTACAGTAAGAGAAATCTAGAAGTCGCCTGGTATCCCGGCCGTGACATTGAGCCGCAGTTTCCGTTGTGCTTTTATGCTGTCTGCCTCTCGCTGCCCTACTGACAGCTTCTTGTAATTTTCCAGCTAATGGCTCGTAATCATTATTTGCAGACAGGTGAGCGTCCTGCTGCTCCTGTACAGTCTCCGTGCCAGATGGAATCAGATGGCCGCGTTCCACAGGAATAGGAGCATTTCATTTTGCGCACGTAGAGCTTGGTAACTTTTCAATAGGCAATTAATTAACGGTTCGCGATAATCCACTAACCTGAGGTTGTGCGGTTTGTTTCATCGTTTGTTTGCATTTTCTTACGCCTTTTGCTAAATTGCTTCTCCCTCTCGGTAATCAGTCGGGCTCGGGGGTTTTGTCTTCATTTTCTTTTGTGTTTTTTTTTTTTGTTTGTTTTTTTTTTCTTTTCTTTCGGATTCTTGCTTACCGTTCTGTGTGTATTTTAAGAAAATGAATGGGGTAAGCCGTTGTTTGTTTAAGTAGATCTAAAGGGCTGTTAACCTCAATTAGCTCCGGGACATACATTATGGTTAGTGCTTAACTTATTCTTTGCTGCCTTTGCTTTATAGAAGAGTAGGTGAAAAGGATCACGTTTGTGTGAATTCTTGTATAGCTTTTTGTTTGTTTTTAATGTTTTTTTTTAATTATTTCTATAAGCCCATATGGAAGTCCTAGGGACAAGCTCCGTCTACTGTCCTGGCGGAGTCGAGACGTCCATGTATTACTTGGATAACCATTCATCTGAATGGCCGCCCCATCATCACTCTGCAAAACCAAATGTTTGCCGGTGGACTCAGGGGCCGGACCTGCAACGATCCGCTTTAAGACCCCTAAAACATTATTGGAGCCTCATTGGTAATTCTTGACTTCATCTGAGGGTCATACATTATATTCTTTATTCCCGGACCCCAATTTATGGCAGATAGGTAGTAATTTGCAGTTCTTCTTTATTACAGTCTGTGTGAGATATGGAAACGGCCATGGAGAAGATCGCGATTCTGTAGCCACTTGTCTACTCTACACGGGAATCCTGTTCTCTGTTTCATAAAAATGTCTGAAACCACCTCCCATTGATTTCAATGGGAGGCGAAGGTGTTTTTTTTTTTTTCCAAGGGTGGCTTTTAGCCGCTTGCTGTAAAAAAATAAAAAGCGGCATGATCTTTCTTGCCGCGGTTCTGCCTTCAAATCAATGGGATATCAAAGCGTGTATGTATATATATATATATATATATATAGGTATATATAAATATATATATATATATATATATATACATACACTCTTGGAGTATTACCTTATTTAGTTATTCCTTTCTGAGTGTATATATATATGTGTGTGTATATATATATATATATATACGTGTATATATATACAGCACAGAAGAAAATGGCGACCGCAGACTGCGAACACTAATGCCACCTCAGCCACTAAATATAAATAAATATGCATTACTGCTAAATCTACTTACAATAGGGAGGTTCTTAGTGCACATTTTGATCAAATTGTGTGAGCCCACCTGCCACGACAAGGCTACCTCTATGAGGTGGGAACCTACGCTGCACATACACCCAGAACTGGGACTATATATATATATTAGCCCTCAATGAATTAGAATATCATCAAAAAGCTTATTTATTTCAGTAGTTCAATTCAAAAGGTGAAACTAATATATTATATAGATTCATTACACACGGAGTGATCTGTTTCCAGCATTTTTTTCTTTTAATGTTGCTGATTATGGTAACAGTTAATGAAAACCCAAAATTTTGTCTCAGAAAATAAAAATATTGGGTAAAAGTTGAAGATTGTAGACTCATGGTGTGGCACTCAAATCAGATAGTCAACACAAAACACCTGCAAAGGTTTCCTAAGCCTTTACAAGGACTGCTCTGTTGCTCAGTGTCCAAAGTCCTGTTTTCAGATGAAAGTAAATTTAGCATTTAATTGGGAAATCTCGGTCTCAGAGTCTGGAGGGAGAGTGGAGGGGCATCAATCCAAGTGTCTTGCGGTCCAGTGTGAAGTTTCCACAGTCCGTGATGGTTTGGGGGCCATGTCATCTGCTGGTGTTGGTCCACTGTGTTATATCAAGTCCAGAGTCAGCGCAGCGTCTAGCAGGACATTTCCCAGCACTTCATGCTTCCCTCTGCTGACAAGCTTTATGGAGATGCTGATTTCATGTTCCAGCAGGACTTGGCACCTGCCAAAAGTGCCAATACCTGGTGTAATAACCGCAGTATCACTGTGCTTGATTGGCCAGCAAACTCGCCCGACCTAAACCCCATATAGAATCTATAGGGTATTGTCAAGAGGAAGATGAGACTCCAGACCCAACAATGCAGATGAGCTGAAGGCCACTATCAAAGCAACCTTGGCTTCCATAACACCTCAGTAGTGCCACAGGCTGATCGCCCCCATGCCACGCCGCATTGATAACACCTCAGAAGTGCCACAGGCTGATCACCTCCATGCCACGCCGCATTGATGCAGTAATTCATGCAAAAGGAGCCCCGACCAAGTATTTGGGGAAGATACTGGACAGACTTTTCAGTAGGATAACATTTCAGTATTAAAAATCATTTTTGAATTTGGTCTTATATAATATTCTGGAAATAGATCACTCTGTGTGTAATGAATCTACATAATATGTGAGTTTCACTATTTGAATTGAATTACTGAAATAAATGTACTTTTTGATGATATTCTAATTCATTGAGAATGACTGTGTGTGTGTGTGTGTGTGTGTGTGTGTGTGTATATATATATATATAATGTGTGTGTGTGTATATATAAATATATATATATAAGGGGGAATGGTATCTAATTGTAGGGAAAAAAACCGGAGTTCTACTTTAAGAATTCTGCTGTCTACACTGTACAGTACACAGATGAAAGAAACGGCAAGGAGTAGCTCCCCCTGCTGTCCTTTTGTATTATTGAAACGTGCATTACAGTAGTAACCCGACATTAGGGAATTGTTACTTGAGCAATTGTCAATTTTATTCTGATAGAAAATACTGCAACGAAATGATGAAGCCTGTGTTTGTCTTGTGGCTATTCCTAAACACCGTGAATGGTGAGTCTTAGAATAGTACAGTGTTATGTTTCGCGTTTAGCAGAGTCCACCTACTCACCGATAATAAATGTTCTGAATAAAAGCAGCCACCCCGGCTATAAATCTTTGCTCTATAATGCAAAAAAAATGAGGTAGCATACATCAAGCTGACACCAGGCAGAACCCATTCTTAGTATTCTGTTTTATCAAGGTGAGCGAGCCGGAGCCGAGCCCTGGACCTGACCACAACCCTGCGGCTCTAATCCACAGACATCTTGTCTTTATTATTTAAGAGTTTAACTGATAACAGACACCAGTCGGATACGCTGCGAAAAGTACGAAGCGTATCTGACCTAGAAGCCACAGGAAATTCCTGCTGAAAGACCGCACCAAATAGCGATTCAGGTTTTCGGAATCGCCGCTGTAAAAAACAGAGCAGAAAAAAAGGTCAATGCTTCCCTTCACTGGTGTTGCCACAGCGTCGCGTCCCTCTGGTCTCCGCGCAGCCTGGCCTCCTGCACAGAGGCTGCCGCCCATGTGACCGCTACAACCTGTGATTTGGCTGCAGCAGTCACGTGGGATAAAAACGTCATCCCAGGAGGCCGGGCTGCGCGGAGAACAGCTGGGGGGACACGCAGCCGTCGCTATGACAACGTAAGTATAGACTGTTTTTTCATCAAATTGAAACCAGAAAAAGCTAGCGTTTTCTTTTGGTGTTTTTTTTTTCAGATTTGCGATTTTTGCGGCTGAATCGCAGCTTTTCGTCCGTATTTTGCGGCTTTTATTTCCCCACTGAACTTCTAAATTGACACGCTGCGATAAGAATTCTGCACTGCAGGTCAATTTATGCATGTTTTCTCAGCAGATTTTTTCCGCAGCATGTGGATGAGATTCGCTGGACATCCTCTTTGCTGCTTCCGTAATACGCTGCAGATTTTCCACAATGAAAACCGCTGTGGAATATCCGCAGCTTATCCGCTCCGTGCGCACATACCCTAAGGCTGGATTCACACGAGCGTGGCGTTTTTGCGCACGCAAAAACGCAGCGTTTTGCGTGTGCAAAAACCACTTACCAGCTCCGTGTGGCAGCAGCATATGATGCGCGGCTGCGTGATTTTCGTGCAGCCGCCATAATTATGACACTCCATTTGGATGTTTGTAAACAGAAAAGCACGGGGTGCTTTTCTGTTTACATTCATCCTTTTGACAGCTCTTGCGCGAATCTTGCGCGTCCCACGGAAGTGCTTCCGTACGGCATGCGTGGTTTTCACGCACCCATTGACTTCAATGGGTGCGTGATTCGCGCAAAACGCCGAAAGAACCGACATGTCGTGACTTTTTTTCAGCGGACTCACCCTGAGTAAAAATCAAGCATATGTCCGCACGGCCCCATAGACTAATATAGGCCCGTGCAACGCGTGTGAAAATCACGCGCGTTGCACGGACGTAATTCCCGTTCGTCTGAATAAAGCCTAACAGTGTTTTTTTTTATCCAGACCATCCCATATTCCCTATTAGTCAAAGAGAGGCCAAAAAGTAAAACACGCCCAGTTGTTCATTAAGAAACTAGGTCATAACACCGTCACAAATGATCGTTTTTCTAAATAAAAAACACTGCTGTCACCTACATTACACCGCCAATCACATTATGTACAAGATAGGCCACTTATAATGGGGTGACAGCGTCTCTTTAACTGGACTACTTAATGGGTTGTCCAGTCTATTAGGGAATTCTGACTTAATAGAGGGGGAGGGGGTCTTCTGTTCAGGATCCTCATCTCTTGGCCAGAGTAGAGAGCGGTTAACATAGCGCCTCTGCCTCTGGAGGACCTGTCCTGTCCTGCATTACACAGACAACACATTGATCTGAATGGACACTATGTAATGCTTTGTTTCTCCTGTGGTGGCGCTGCAGGGAAATTCAACACTTCCTGCCAGGTTTCCCCACAGATTACAGATGATCGAAGGGGGGACACTTTGTGATCAGCTTATTGTCAAGGGACCCTAAGGGCCCATTCACACGAACGTGAATTTAGTCCGTGTGCTGTGCATAGAAATCACGCACAGCACACGGACCCGTTGATTTCATTGGGGCCGTTCACGCATGCAGGAGTTTTCACGCAGCGAGAGTCCGCTGCGTGAAACTCACCTTATGTCTTTTATATTTGTGCGTTTTCACGCACTTACACGCCCATTGAAGTCAGTGGGTGCGTGAAAACCACGCAGGGCACATGTGCTGTGCGTGCTTTGCACAGCAATTCCATAAAAATTAAAAAAAAAGTGCTTCACGAGTGCGTGAATCTGTCGCGCTCGTGTGAATGTAGCCTAAGAAGTGGGGATTAACCATAGTAGAGAACCCCTTTAAATGGCTGCCATGTAATACTACACTTCCCGGGCAGCAGCCGCAGTCCTGCTTGTCCATCACATGACCAGCACAGATTGTTATCTCTAAAGGTTCCTATGGAAAGACGGCAAACGGAGATCTCAAACTGTGATAACTTGATACAGAAAGTAGATTGAAAAATGTGATAACCTTTTCATTATACAAAAATATAACATTTATTTGCTGAAACGGGAATACCCTATTTAAGGGGGGTGCTCTATGCTGAGACATTTAAGGGCGAGGCGTCCATATACTGATCTTGACCTGGAGCCTACTGTCTACGTCCGCCACTGCCCAAAGGAGAGATCCGGGATGCAGATGGGTGCAGAACCTGATAGCCGCGCACACAACCTAGACCTTACTAGAGGGATATCCCATAAGAGAACTGTACCCTGAAGGATCCTAGTGACAAACACACGTGTAAAGTGAGACACAATGAACATAAAAGTTATGTAATAATGTGCTGTACTGGCCCGGCATATTGGAGTAGGTGAAAATGGGACATTGTCATAGTGTGTAGGAACATGCCCCATTGACTTATGGAATGGTAACACCCAGTTAAGAATTTATTCATACATTTCCAGGAGGAGTAACAGAGGAACGGCACAATGCTGAGTTCTAAATAAGGTGTCCCAGAATTATTATTTTATAAGGATCACATGTATTTACTAAAACAGAAAATGAGCATTCCCTTACATTTCTAATCACATAGGGCCAGACATGATCGTACTATTCCAACCGGTACAGAACGACTGTACGCCACATAGGTGCCCTATGTGAATTAGAACGGGCACACATTTATATAGGAATGCATTTGGATAAAATGAACCGCTTCTTTGATGTACTTTTTATCTTATAGGATCGGATGGTGTGGGATTTACATGCCATGAATAAGTCATGACTTTTCGTATCTGCAATATCTCAGGTGTTTACACGAATCTCCATGTAAATCATTATTTTTTTTAAATTTATTTTAAAAAAAAAATGTTATTACCCGCTGCCTGACAGACGCAATGTTAGCCGTTTGTCCTTTATCAAAAGAAATAAATCATTTTTAGAGACATCAACAGAACGTCCACATTACTTTGAAGAACAATCGACCTTTTTGTAAGTGCCCCCTCCTCCCCTTTCTTTAAATGTTTTTTTATGATTTGACTATATTGAAGGAATATTCCATAGCGGTATTGTTAAAGGGGTTGTCCGGCGGCACAAATACGAACGGACCAGTGGCCACATGATCCCGTAAGTTTAGTGGGTTTCGAAAGCTGTGCATCCCCCACCTACTGTATGTGTCGGCGGGTCACTGGGAAAGGGGCCCGGCAATTCTGCACATCCATGATCATGTGGGTGTAAGGGCAAGGGCCATGTGGGTGTAAGGGCCAGGGCCATGTGGGTGTAAGGCTAGGACTACAGCAGCAGCGAGGTACCCCAGGGACTGGCAACACAGCACTAAATTTAAAGGATACATTTATTTATTTTTTTACCTTTTTGCTGTAATAGACTCAAGTGCGAGGCCTTTTTTGTTCTATTTTTTTATCAATTTAACTTTTTTTTTCTCTAGCAATAGAAATTCTAAAAATCCAAATTTGTGTGAAGTGAATTTCAGCAAATTGTTTTTTCTTTTTCTCAAATAATTGCGTACATGTTGCCTGTGTGGTACTGCCGCCCGTATTTATTAATATTTCGAAATGGCTGTACGTTCAATATGTGTAGACCGTAAAAGAACGGCGTCTGGAAATATTTATGCTATCTTTTCCGCGCAATCGGATTGAAAATGTCAGATTGCTGCTACTCTTTTATTGCTGTGCTGTAAATGTCCAGCACAGACTACGGGCACATTTCTTCCAGGGAAATCATTACTTTTTCTATAAAGCAACCTGATGAGTTTTGGTTTTCTGCTGCCAAGAAGAAAGATGTTAGAACATTGTAGCTGAAACACTTTACCTGTATATTGAAGCTGGTATTGTCCTAAAGGTCATTGTAGCATCGTCCAACACCAATGCCCTTTATAATGTACTTGATATGCATTCACATGTTGGCATAGGCGGCCCTGCGGAGTAAATGTAGCATGACATGGCGTCCAGTCACAAGAATGGTAGTCCATAATCTGCATGTACGTGCCATGTTTGCCAGAGAAGCTCACCATTCTGGCTCCTAAAGAAGAGTCCTGAGCGAGGGACTCCAGTACTATGACGTCCATGTGCCATAATATGGCACATGGACTGTGGTTGTCTTAATGATCCATACAGGCGCCCATATTTTGCCTGTGTTTTAGGTAGCTGATTGGTAAACATGGAGCAGTTTACTGAAATAATTGTCTAGCTTTAAAAAAATAAAAAATAATAATAATAATATTTTTAATTTAAGTAGGTTTAAAAAAATTTGTTGATTCTTTTTTTTAAATATATCAATTCATTTCTTAATATATTTTCCTAGTTGTCGGAGCTTTGTTTTTCTGATACAGCGCTCCAAACCCCCTGCATAGACATAGATATAAAAGATGACCTGCTGGCTGCCTGCAGCCACCACTAGAGGGAGCTTAGGAGCTTACTGCATACTGATATACATTGGGCTCAATAATAACACAGTATGCCCTAAGGTCCCCCTAGTGGTAGCTGCAGGTAGCCAGCTTGTAATTTTTCTTTGTATCTGTCTATGCAGGGGATTTGGAGCACTGTATCAAAAAATCAGAGCTCCGACAACTAGGAAAATATATTAAGAAATTAATCGGCACAAAATTTACTCCATAGATTGCAGCCGCATTTCAACATTGTTTACTGATGATTTAAGGGAGAAAAAAAGATTTTTCCGTAAATGCGCTTTCTTATATGGCCTCTTATAATTGTGGACATTGCTGCACTCTCCTTATTGTATGGTTCTGTTCATCCTGAGCTACCTGGTGCATGAATGAAATATCAGATCTACTGTTACACTTACATTGGGCAAAGCATTTGGGGAGCACACATTTTATATGCCATTCAGGGTGTGAGTGAAGCTACGTCACAAGCCCTAATGGCATATGAGTAACCCTATAACAGCTGGTTATGATACTTGGTGAGCAGCCTTATCCTAGGTAAAGACTACTGATGTATGGCAAATATGGGGGATGAAGCTGTTTGACAGATTTTCTCTCCGGAGAGGTCAGCACAGATGAAAATGTCTCCAGCAATAAAGCTTTACACTCGGGTCTCACCTGTTTGGGCTCATCCATCAGCAGATGACAGATCAAGGACCTCGCTGTTGGATTAGTTAATGTATGGCGGAAATATAGGGAATGTTTGTGCCCCTCTGAATTTACAACCGAACCTTTTGATGTTCTCTTTCTGCACTTTCTCATTTTTAAACCAATATACATGTCACATATTTCTTTAAAACATAGACATAATCTTGTTTTATTTTATTTAGTGCAGTTGTCCACGGTGAAGTCTTTATAGATGGATTGTAAAAGAAGGTTGTATCAACCGAGCCGTCATTAACCCGTTTACTGCAAGAAAAAAAATTGGGATTGTACAGCAATAATATACAGGGGTGCGACTAGTGAGGGTGCAGAGGTTCCCTGGAGCCTGAGGGGGCGCAAAAGGTTCCCCTGCCTCGTACTGTAAATGATGATTGGGGCCCAGGATTTTCAAGTTACCCCTGTAAAAATATAACAAGACCGCTGAAGTTGAGGGATACTAAACTTTTTCTAGAATCCTTTGTTTAGTCCCAAGTTATCTAATGCGCCGCTATTCCCATCATTTACTAAACATTCGTTAATGTTGCTGGGATTTTTTACCGTGTTTTAGTCCAGTCCTCAATACCTCAGTGCTCTAAAATATAACTTTTGGGATCAGAGTAGGATTTTTCTATTTGATGCCTGTTAATTGCATATGGACTTTTCTGCTAAAATTTCCAGGACTGCGCGGCAAGTCAAATAAATAATTAGGGAATATAGTGAATTAGAGGACAGAGCTCGATCTCACAGATGCAGAGCTGCGAAACCCTGCAAAGTCACATCTCCAAATGTAAAGATTTTGGAGGCACGTTGCTGCCACTAGAGGGAGCTTACTGAATACAGGTTGGGGGAGATTTATTAAGACACGCGTTTCATGCACCAGTCTTAATAAATAGTTTGCTGGAGTAAGGTTTGACACACTTATTGAGAAGCGAATGCCCCAACCTCTGATTAGATGTAAAATCTAAATATTTATGCTCACCTCACCGCTTGCACTTGTTCGGGGGGGGGGGGGGGTGGATAGTCTGATCGGAGGAAGATGAGGGAGGCACGCGCCTCTACCTTGTTCCCCCTCACAGAGTTTACTGGGGTTGGTGTAGATTTCAGCTATAATTTATGCCAGTTTTTGGCGTAAATTATAGGCAATTTGTTGGGCCCGTCCCTTTCCAAAAAGCCCCACTTAATTTTCCAAACGACTTTTGCAGCTTTTCTACGCCACAAAGCTGACGTACAAAGGTGAATGAATTCCCCTTATTGCCTCCGGCGGATTTTAACCTCCCTTCCTTACTAAACTGCAGCCTTTAAAGACAAAATAATAAAAATGATTTAATAAACCAGCATTAAATATCGGCAGTGGCTTTCCCGGTGTGATACAGGTAGCGGAAGTACTAGTGACAGGTCACCCCTGTTGCTAGCCGAACGCCTAAATGAATTAATGTGATGCCTAAAAAAACTTTTTTCTTTTTTATATATATATATATATATATATATATATATGTGTGTGTGTGTGTGTGTGTATATATATATATATTTACCAGTGTTTCCCTTTAATTGTAGCCCATACAGATCTGGACATGCTGAAAAAAAGGAAAAAAAGAGCAGGATATATTATAGCCTCTAGGATTTGTTTTAAACCAAACTAAATCTTTGACCTAAAATAAAGCCTATAGAACTGGAAATCCGTGAGAAAAAATCTGCGCGTGACTCACAACTTTCTGATGCGGATTTCTCTTGCATTTTTCAGCCTGTAATCCCATTGTGTGCACAGACCCCAATAATATGTTACCCTATGATGTCCAGGGGGGTCATGAATTATACATTGGATAGCACCGCTCTTTGAGGTCTTCTCGCTGGTGCAGCACATCCCCCGGTTCTAGGTATATAACATTACAGCCGTAAATGCATCTTTCATTTCTCTGGGCTTTAACCATCAGGGACGTGTTGTGCAAGCAGCGAGGGAGCATGAAAAACAATCTTTTACGTTTTTTTTTCATCTTTAGATCTAAAAAGTAACCCAAGAACAAAGGGAGACTTGACAAGGCGGCTTTTTAAGTACGTCATCGGAGCCGTTGATGTCATTTTGTTTGAAGAAGTAAAAGTGAAGCTGAAGAAATGTTTCAGTGGATGCTGCATAAGGAAGAAAGAGTTTGGGTAGAAATGACATGTTTCAAGTGAATTTCCACCATGTTGTTTTAGGCCGTGTTAAAGGGGTATTCCAGCCTCCGGCAGTTTTCATCTATCCACTGGACAGGTGATAAATGCTATATCGTGGGGTCCAACCACTGGGACCTCCATCGATTGCTAGAACGGGGGACCCCGGGCCCCTGCACGGTGCCGCTTCAAAGTATATGGGGCTGACGTAAACAGCCCAGCACAGCTTAATGTGTCTTTAGAGTGGTCCGAACTCTGTTTTTATTATACAAAGCTCTAAACTATAAAATTCTAGCTTCCTGCAGCCACCACTAGGGGGAGCATACTGCATACTATTTACCCTCTTAGGCTGAATGCACACGTTGCGTATTACGTGTAGATTTGCCGTGCGTATTTTCATACGGCAAATCAGCAGCATTATACAGTACCAGCCAAGTAAATGAGATTTCAAGAAATCTTCTCTAAACTCTGTAATTTTTCTGCGCATAAATTGACCTGCGGTGCGTATTTTAAAATCTGCAGCATGTCAATTTATCTTGCGTTTCGGCTTGCGGAATTGTATCTGACTTTTATTTTAAAACAAAAAACACCAAAATACGCAGCATAAAACGCTCAACAAATCCACCATTAGGTGCAGATTTTACTTGCGGAATTACCTGCGTATACCTGCGGATTTTCCACATAAAGTTACGCAACGTGTGCGTGTAGCTTTAAGGGACAGGTCATTTTTTGTTCTTTAATTTTTGTTTCCCCCTCCCCGCCTTCCAAAAGCCACAACTTTTTTTCCATCAGCATAGCCATGTGAGGGCTTTTTTTGTTGTTAGATGAGTTGCGGTTTTTAATGGCGTTCTTTATTTTACCTTATAATGGACTAAAAAAAATTTTTGCCGGGTGAAATGGGAAGAAAATATTTTTAGGGGTTTGTTTTTACACCATTAACCGTGTTGTAAAACTGGAGTTATTATTGAAAAAACAAAAAAGTGAAATACACCGTGTTCCAAATTATTATGCACATTGGATTTAAGTGTCATAAATATTTCATTATTAGTTTTTCAATTAAACTCATGGATGGTATTGTGTTTTAGGGCTCTTTGGATCATTGTAATCAATCTCAGACACCTGTGATAATTAGTTTGCCAGGTGTGCCCAATCAAAGGAAAACTACTTAAGAAGGACGTTCCACATTATTAAGCAGCCACAGTTTTCAAGCAATATGGGAAAGAAAAAGGATCTCTCTGCTGCCCAAAAGCGTGAAATAGCGCAATACCTTGGACAAGGTATGAAAACATTGGCTATTTCAAGAAAACGTAAGCGTGATCATCGTACTGTGAAAAGATTTGTGGCTGATTCAGAGCACAGACGGGTTAGTTCAGATAAAGGCATAATGAGGAAGGTTTCTGCCAGACCAATTAATAGGATTAGGAGAGCAGCTGCTAAAATGCCATTGCAAAGCAGCAAACAGGTATTTGAAGCCACTGGTGCCTCTGGAGTCCCGCGAACCTCAAGGTGTAGGATCCTCCAGAGGTTTGCAAGTGTGCATAAAGCTATTATTCGGCCACCCCTAAACAATGCTCACAAGCAGAAACGGTTGCAGTGGGCTCAGAAATACATGAAGACTAATTTTCAAACCATGTTGTTTACTGATGAGTGCCGTGCAACCCTGGATGGTCCAGATGGATGGAGTAGTGAATGGTTGGTGAATGGCCACCATGTCCCAACAAGGCTGCGACGTCAGCAGGGAGGTGGCGGAGTCATGTTTTGGGCTGGAATCATTGGGAGAGAGCTGGTAGGCCCCTTTAGGGTCCCTGACGGTGTGAAAATGACCTCTGCAAAGTACATAGAGTTTATGACTGACCACTTTCTTCCGTGGTACAAAAAGAAGAACCGTGCCTTCCGTAGCAAAATGATCTTCATGCATGACAATGCACCATCTCATGCTGCAAAGAATACCTCTGTGTCATTGGCTGCTATGGGCATAAAAGGAGAGAAACTCATGGTGTGGCCCCCATGTTCCCCTGACCTCAAACCTATTAAGAACCTTTGGAGCATCCTCAATCAAAATATCTATGAGGGTGGGAGGCAGTTCACATCAAAACAGAAGCTCTGGGAGGTTATTCTGACATCCTGCAAAGATATTCAAGCAGAAACTGTCCAAATACTCACAAATTCAATGGATGCAAGAATTGTGAAGGTGATATCAGAGAAGGGGTCCTATGTTAACATGTAACTTGGCCTGTTAAGTTATTTTCGATTGAAAGAGCTTTTGCTTTCTGTAAATATGACCTCCTGATGCTGCAAATTCAACAAATTACCATTTTAGTTCTCTTTACAACCTTTAAAATGTTTTGATCTCTGTTGTGCATAATAATGTGAAGCATTTTGAGTTTTTTACTTCTAAAAAAAAATCTGTTCTCATTAGGAGATTTGTTCAATAAAATTCACATTATACTCCAACGGTTGATGGCTTGAAGATTATACTGACTGTCATTTGCATCGACTATTTAGAAAAATCAGCGAAAATAACATTTGCATAATAATTTGGAATGGAATAGAATTTATGGACCGCATTGGTCTCAAGACATAGAAAACATACACAGGAGTCGAGGAAAAGAAGTAGAGAGCGAAAGGAAAAAAAAGGGGGTGAAAAGAGGGAGATTGTCCCCAATTAAAAACGTATTTTTACAATAAATTTTAGTCCCATTAGGGGACTTGAACATGCAATATATTTCAGTAAATTGTACTGTTAATGGTCTCCTATTAATAAGAGGAGTAACATGGGAGACCTGGGACCTGTGGTAGACCCCAGCCTCCATAACAGTGCATCAACACCCTGCAGTCACAGGAGCGATGGGATGAATGATGCCCCACCCCCTCTCACTCTCTATCACGTCTTACATGCCAGTTAAACATCCGGGTTACACATTAAACTCAATAATAACACAGTATGCAGTGAGCTCCCTCTAGTGGTGACTGTAGACCATAATTTTTAGCATTTCGTTCTATATTTATGCAGAGGATTTGGAGCTATGTATTAGATGTTCCAACCGCTTTAAAGAGGTATTAAGAAATGAAACCGCACAGAATTTTGGACCTTGTAGTTTAGGGTGGACATTTACTTTAAAAGAAATCCCGTCTGGGAGATGAAAGAACATGTGAGCGTTGGCTGTTGTCTCCTCACTAGTCACTTAAATGGTAACTATAAACTTTTAAAAAACTTTTGATTGTTGGGGGTCCGGTCGGGTAAACGATGTGCCGGTTCGTTTCTGGTCGGCTTTCCTTAGAAAGCCGAGTACACGGTGTACAGACTCATTGACTTACTATTGAGCCCATATGCTACTTCCTCGGCTTTACGGGAACAGTTGATCAAACGTTAAGCAGCACCGCACTCACCTGAGCGTTCCTGCCGCTTCGTTTTAGTGATCGGTGAAATGTCAGACGTTTTTTTAAAGTATTGTTACCCTTTAAAGAGTTATTCCTAACTTAGACATCTATGGCATGTTCACGGGACATGCCATAATGTCCGATAGATTCAAGTCCTGGCTCTGGGACCCTTAACTAGGCCACTGCATCCAGCTGGGGAATGAATGCAATCTCTCGATTTGTTAAGGAAACAGGCGAGCAGAGCTGGGACCCGCATTTCATTATGGGGCACTCTTACTGCGAGGGCACTCTAGCTTTATTTATGAGGGCTGTCTGACTGTTACTGACTAGTGGCACTCATACATGGAAGATGATTTTCATCAATGGTTCCTACGGGGAGTTCTTCAACTCTCCTTGCACTAGTTTTTATACATTTCCTCCACTATTTCATGTGCAGCAACATACAGATGTAGCAGAGTTGAGTCTGTTATTTATCACAGTGTGGTGTTGTTATAGCGCAATGGGCTATCTGTGGTTTTCTATTTTACTACAAACCTACTACATTACCTTAACTACGCAAGAGAAACCTTCAGCTCTGCTACATCTGTCTTACACTGGACTGTTCATTATAAGGCATCCCTCAAACTTAAAAATTCTGCCTTTTTTAAATCAACGTTACCGAAATCTAGGTTACATGTGATGGAGAAGTTGTTTCGGGAAGACGCAGAGTATTTACCTTGAGACCACTATTTGGTCGCTGTGCCGTATTCGCTAAAACCGCAGTGGCGTTCAGTAAGACAGTGGTGGAAAGCCGCAGAGTTTAATGTGTTGCTGACAGGGTCTGGATTAGGCTGATGGGAAGTAAGTGCGGCTATTTGACAATTTGGGAATCTATGTAGACAGCGTCCGTGTCGCTGGCCGGCAGAGTCAGCTATTAGCAGATATGCCGTCATGACAAAGTGTCATTTCACAGACAGAGCTGTTGCGGATCTCAACATGCCCATCTGCGAGGTCGCTGGTCTCATCTCTTACCACCGAGGAGCCTGGAAGACTTCCAGAACTTCATGAAATGTGGGTTTAGTAGAATATGGCAGTATGGAGCATTACTGAATGTGAGTTGTCATAAAATATGTGAGGGTGTACGAGTGGTTAATATTGTGTAGTCTAATGCAGCGTACAAAAACGTGTATTAAAACTGCAATTATTTGCGGTTTTGCATAGATTCAGTCTTACATTTCCTAAAGAGGCTCATTTAAAATTAAAAAAAAATAATAATAAAAAGAATATATATATATTAGTAAAATGGAGTATGTTTAACACATAGTTTGGGGCGATATGATAGTACAACTTCCTGGTACTGGGGGACCCTAAAACATTGAGATTTCCGTTGGATCCCAATAATGGAATCCACCTTTTTCCATTGGCCCTCTAATTAACCTTTTAAAAAAACTTTTCGGCCATTTCTTGGCACGGTTTCCTCGTCAAAAACAGCGCCAAAAAACTTTATGAACTGGGGTTCCTGTCATTATAAGGGTATGTTCACACTTTTTTTTGCAAGCCAAAAAAAATCTGCCTCAAAATTCCTTCAGACAGATTTTGACCTGCCTGCACTTTCTTTGCCGCTATTTTTGCAGTGTTTTTTGGCCGCGGGCATAAAACGCAGATAAAAACGCTTCCTCTGCCTCCCATTGATGTCAATGGGAGCTCAGAGACGGAAACGCGGGAAGAAAGGGGACGACGCTTCTTTGTCCCGCGAGCGGGAAGAAAACGCCTCCGCCTCCCATTGAATTCAGTGGGAGGCGATTTCGGACAGTTTTTGACGCTGCTTCCGTCGCGGTTTCCACTTCCATAACAGCGCCAAAAAACTGTGTGAACTAGGCCTGATACTGACAGGCATAATAGACTGCAATACAGGAGTATTGCAGTGTATAAGATAAGCAATCAAAATATTGCATGTTAGTGGGACTAAAATATATTGTACACAAAAAGTTCAATAAAGTGTACTCAAAAAAAAAAAAAAAAAAAAAAAAATCTAACTAAAATGAAACCCCCAAAAATTTATTTTTCTAGTATAAGATACTTTAGTATGGGAGAAAAAAAGCCTACACAAAATCTGTATTGTTGCATCCATAATGACCAATACTATAATATTATCACGTTGTTAATCACGCACGGTGAACACCGTAAAAAATAAACAATGGCAGAATTGCTGTTTTTTGTTCACTTTGCTTCTTAAAAAGGAATAAAAATGAATCAAATACTTGTATGTACTTAAAAAAAAAAAAACAATCTCTGACAAAGCTACGTCGACAGAAATTAATGGGTTGTACAGGATTAGAAAAAACATGGCTGCTTTTATCCAGAAACAATACCTCACCTTTCCGTGGGTCCATTATTAAGACTGACCTGCAATACCACACACAACCTTTAGACAGATGTGGCACAGTTTCTGAAAGGAAGCATACATGTTTTTCAGATGTTATACGCTTTGAACCATACCTTTTTATTGGAAGCGCCCCCCTTTGATACAATGATCACTGTCAGCGATCAGCTGTAATCTGTGCGGTGACCTGCCAAGTGTGCCATTTTGCTGCAGCGCCACCACAGGGGAAATTAAGCATTGCCCTTTGAAATCAGTGGGCTGTTTATGTATTATGTAATGTTAGGTCCTCCAAAGTGAAAGATACTTTATGTAGCCGCTTTGGCTAATAGATAAGGGTCCTGAGCGGGGGAATCCTATTTATTAACTAAGAATTCTCAAAGGTGGTGTTCACACAGAGTATTTTGGTGCTGGTTTTGATGCGGAAACCACGTTGGAAACCGCGTAAAAAAAATTCCCGAAATCACCTCCAACGCCTGAAATCACTCACGGGAAGAAGAAGCGACATGCCCTATAATTGGGCGTTTCCGTCGCTGACCTCCCACTGACATCAATGGGAGGCAGAGAAAGCGGTTTTCGCTGCATTTTTTTGCCCACGGCAACCAATGGCCGCGGCCGAAAATCACGGCAAACAGCGTGCAGGCAGGTCAAAATCTGTCTCAAAATTCCTGAAGGAATTTTGAGCCAGATTTTTCCGCCTGCAAAAAAACTCAGTGTGAACAGAGCCTAATAGGTTACACGGAAGCAGTTACCAGACCCTTTATGTCAACTGTGTAATTCCATACATTAAAAAGAAAGGTATGGCGACGTATTCCCTCCCGACGTATGCCAAAAGTAAACTCTTGGCATATGTCGGGTCAATGGGGCCCTATGGATATGTTTCTCGTATACAGTATGACAAGAGCCTTACCGATAAAGCACTAAATACGGTATGTATGAATATACCGTAATGTACGCAGAAGTCCATGAAGCAGGAGGACCCTCTACATTATAAATGCGGTTATAGGACATACCATACACCGAGCACAGATCTCCTCTATATAATGCACTTTAATACTTATCCGCCACCGTGACGTGATTTATACGCTCTCCGCGACTGTCAGTGTATTAGAAATCACCCTGGATGTCCCCAATGCGGCTGCTCCTGCACTTGTTGAGTTAAGAGGGGGAAAAATAGTTTATTGGGATTTTTCTATGTAGCGATGCAAAATCTTAAGTGGGAAATTACACCATTAAGCACAATGTCATTTAATTTGAAAGGATCGCCTATTTTCGTAAACGGTTAAGTAATGCGCCCGGCTGCAGTTATTGATTTCCTTCTGCATTTATTACGTGGAGGCTAAATTCACTGCGCTCTCCAGAGAGCCCACCGCGTGAACTGTGCGCTTACCGGTGACAGCTGAGACCACCTGATACATAAGCGAGGACTCGGCCTAATATCCCTGCTACAGCTCTGGGGATTTTTATTAAGTAAAGGCCCCATTAAAGTCGACAGGATGATGAAGCTTAATGAGCATCTTCCTCACATGATATTGTTAGTTGCTGTAGCCGGGACTGGCCGCTCATTTGTCACCTCCGGCGCGGCAGTCTATTGTTTAGCTGTATAGTCCTCTCGTAGTCTACGTTGGTGATATACGTCAGATGCCCTCAAATCCTTCCGTGTCTTTCATGAAAATGATAGCAAGATTGTTCTTGGTGCTTAAAGACCAAAAAAAGAACTAAGAAAAATTATAGCACATTCAATTTTTGCATTGTTTTTTTTGCACTTTTTTTTATGCATTTTACAAAAAAAAAAAAATTGATTTAACCTAAAATGGGTTTCTCATTTTGTTTCGGTCATTTTGATATATAGTATGTAAAGTCTTGTGACGTTAGAGCATCCATTTGGCTACGGTTTGTGTTGGTACGTGCGGTGTGTATGTGTTTTTTTTTGTTGTTGCCGTTTTTGAATTATTTTTATTTACACTACCATTCAAAAGTTTAGGGTCACTTAGAAATTTCCTTATTTTTGAAAGAAAAGCACAATTTTTTTTCAATGAAGATAACATTAAATGAATCAGAAATACACTCTATACATTGTTAATGTGCTAAATGACTATTCTAGCTGCAAACGTCCGGTTTTTAAAGCAATATCTACATAGGTGTATAGAGGCCCATTTCCAGCAACCATCACTCCAGTGTTCTAATGGTACATTGTGTTTGCTAACTGTGTTAGAAGGCTAATGGATGATTAGAAAACACTTGAAAACCCTTGTGCAATTATGTTAGCACCGCTGTAAACAGTTTTGCTGTTTAGAGGAGATATAAAACTGACCTTCCTTTGAGCTAGTTGAGAATCTGGAGCATTACATTTGTGGCTTCGATTAAACTCTCAAAATGGCTAGAAAAAGAGAGCTTTCATGTGAAACTCGTCAGTCTATTCTCGTTCTTAGAAAAGAAGGCTATTCCATGAGAGAAATTGCCAAGAAACTGAAGATTTCCTACAACGGTGTGTACTACTCCCTTCAGAGGACAGCACACACAGGCTCTAACCAGAGTAGAAAGAGAAGTGGGAGGCCCCGCTGCACAACTGAGCAACAAGACAAGTACATTAGAGTCTCTAGTTTGAGAAATAGACGCCTCACAGGTCCTCAACTGGCAGCTTCATTAAATAGTACCCGCAAAACGCCAGTGTCAACTTCTACAGTGAAGAGGCGACTCCGGGATGCTGGCCTTCAGGGCAGAGTGGCAAAGAAAAAGCCATATTTGAGACTGGCTAATAAAAGGAAAAGATTAATATGGGTAAAAGCACACAGACATTGGACAGAGGAAGATTGGAAAAAAGTGTTATGGACAGAGGAATCGAAGTTTGAGGTGTTTGGATCACACAGAAGAACATTTGTGAGACGCAGAACAACTGAAAAGATGTTGGAAGAGTGCCTGACGCCATCTGTCAAGCATGGTGGAGGTCATGTGATGGTCTGGGGTTGCTTTGGTGCTGGTAAAGTGGGAGATTTGTACAAGGTAAAAGGGATTTTGAATAAGGAAGGCTATCACTCCATTTTGCAACGCCATGCCATACCCTGTGGACAGCGCTTGATTGGAGCCAATTTCATCCTACAACAGGACGATGACCCAAAGCACACCTCCAAATTATGCAAGAACTATTTAGGGAAGAAGCAGGCAGCTGGTATTCTATCTGTAATGGAGTGGCCAGTGCAGTCACCAGATCTCAACCCCATAGAGCTGTTGTGGGAGCAGCTTGACCGTATGGTACGCAAGAAGTGCCCATCAAGCCAATCCAACTTGTGGGAGGGGCTTCTGGAAGCATGAGGTGAAATTTCTCCCGATTACCTCAGCAAATTAACAGCTAGAATGCCAAAGGTCTGCAATGCTGTAATTGCTGCAAATGGAGAATTCCAAGACGAAAGCAAAGTTTGAAGGAGAAAATCATTATTTCTAACCTTGTCAATGTCTTGACTATATTTTCTAGTCATTTTGCAACTCATTTGATAAATATAAGTGTGAGTTTTCATGGAAAACACAAAATTGTCTGGGTGACGCCAAACTTTTTAACGGTAGTGTACAGGGTGGGCCATTTATATGGATACACCTAAATAAAATGGGAATGGTTGGTGATATTAACTTCCTGTTTGTGGCACATTAGTATATGGGAGGGGGGAAACTTTTCAATCTGGGTGTTGACCATGGCGGCCATTTTTAAGTCGGCCATTTTGTATCCAACTTTAGTTTTTTCAATGGGAAGAGGGTCATGTGACACATCAAACTTATCGAGAATTTCACAAGTAAAACAATGGTGTGCTCGGTTTTAATGTTACTTTATTCTTTCATGAGTTATTTACAAGTTTCTGACCACTTATAAAATGTGTTCAAAGTGCTGCCCATTGTGTTGGATTGTCAATGCAACCCTCTTCTCCCACTCTTCACACACTGATAGCAACACCGCAGAAGAAATGCTAGCACAGGCTTCCAGCATCCGTAGTTTCAGTTGCTGCACATCTCGTATCTTCACAGCATAGACAATTGCCTTCAGATGACCCCAAAGATAAAAGTCTAAGGGGGTCAGATCGGGAGACCTAGGGGGGCATTCAACTGGCCCACGATGACCAATCCACTTTCCAGGAAACTGTTCATCTAGGAATGCTCGGACCTGACACCCATAATGTGGTGGTGCACCATCTTGCTGGAAAAACTCAGGGAACATGCCAGCTTCAGTGCATAAAGAGGGAAACACATCATCATGTAGCAATTTCAGATATCCCGTGGCCTTGAGGTTTCCATTGATGAAGAATGGCCCCACTATCTTTATACCCCATATACCACACCATACCATCAATTTTTGTGTTCCAACAGTCTTGGAGGGATCTATCCAATGTGGGTTAGTGTCAGACCAATAGCGGTGGTTTTGTTTGTTAACTTCACCATTCTGTTCCAATTTTTGTTTTGCCCATTCTGCAAATTCCGTGCGCCGATCTGGGTCATCCTCGTTTAGATGCTGCAGCAGCTGGAGTTTGTAAGGGTGCCATTTGTGAGTAGCTAATATCCGCCGAAGGGATGTTCGACTGATGCCACTCTCCAGTGACATGCGGCGAGTGCTACGCTTTGGGCTCTTGCTGAATGAAGCTAGGACAGCCACTGATGTTTCTTCATTAGTGACAGTTTTCATGCGTCCACATTTGGGCAAATCCAACACTGAACCAGTTTCACGAAACTTGGCAAGCAGTTTGCAAACTGTAGCATGGGAGATGGGTGGTCTCGTAGGGTGTCTTGCATTGAAATCTGCTGCAATGACCCGGGTACTGCGTTCACCAGACATCAACACAATTTCTATCCGCTCCTCACGTGTTAACCTCTGCGACATGTCAATGGCTGTAAACAAAGAGAAGCTTGTAAATAACTCATTAAAGAATAAAGTAACGTTAAAACCAAGCACACCATTGTTTTTCTTGTGAAATTCTCGATAAGTTTGATGTGTCACATGACCCTCTTCCTATTGAAAAAACTAAAGTTGGATACAAAATGGCCACCATGGTCAACACCCAGCTTGAAAAGTTTCCCCCCTCCCATATACTAATGTGCCACAAACAGGAAGTTAATATCACCAACCATTCCCATTTTATTTAGGTGTATCCATATAAATGGCCCACCCTGTATATATAATAGGCAGCACTCCAACAGGTTTAAGTAGAAGAATAGGACTTTATTAGCCCATATGTGTGACGTTTTATCCTACTATTCTGGGGTCTTTCTCAAGCTTAGTGGGCTAAAACTTTGCACATACGTGCTAATAAAGTCCAATTTTTGGGATATTTATGACGTGGGGGATATGGAGTCCTGAGCCTTGCACGCTTGGCAGAGACTTGAAACCGTGCTGCGCAATCCTCTTTTGTGTGTGTGTATAATTGTGCATGTAATATGTGTGTGTGTGTGTGTGTGTGTGTGTGTGTGTGTGTGTGTATATATATATAAATATATATATGTGTGTGTGTGTGTGTGTGTGTGTGTGTGTGTATATATATATAAATATATATATGTGTGTATATATAATATATATCTCCACTTAAATGGTATGTTTGGGTATTTCCCCTCCAAAATGTAAAATTGTCTATACATTAATACTTTCTCTCTGTCCTCCTCTATTCCACGTTCAATATTGACTGTGGCACAGATTAAATAATACAGGGGGGGGGGTGCCCCTTTTACAGGGCCAGCAGAGGGCCATTTGAACCCACCCTGTCACCAATGGATTTGACATGGGGCTTAACTGAGAAGTGGAGTCTAAGGGGACCCCTTGTTTTTACCCTTTAACCTCCTGTACTAGGTTCTGGACTTTGCTGCAGGGGAACCCCAGGTTGCTACCTGGAGAGTAGTCTTCCTCGATGACGGCTGATGTAACTAGAGTAGAGACAGATAGTGTGGTCAGGTATGACAGTGGTCAGGTGAAATGCCAGAGGTTTGTCATGGGTATCATAGCAAATAGTCAGGGCAGGCGGCAGAGGTTCGTCAGGGGCGTGGAAACAAATAGTCAGGGCAGGCACGAATAGTTAAGATACAGGCTGAGGTCAAACAAAAATTCAATAGTCAGGAGAGCAGGGACTCCAGGAACACAGGGGACACTTGGAGGACCATATTGATCTAGCGAGGAGTCTAGAGGGGGAAGGGCTTTTATGCCAAAACTCAACCAGCCTCAACGTATAACACTATCCAAGTTAATTGGTGTAAAAAATAAAAACCAGTGCAAATTAGTTCTCTTTCCTGCATTTCACCATGTTATACATTTGTAAAAAAAATAAAAACGCTCACATATGTGTACCCCAAAGTACAACTTATCCCACCAAAACAAGATCTCATACAGCCACGCCGGAGGAAAAATAAAAAGGTTATGGCGGTCAGAAGGCAAAGTTGTGGCTGGGAAGGCAAACACAACAAAAGTTCTTCGGCTCCTGAAGGAGTTAATGACGGGCGAACTTAACAGAAGATTGTATAAAAAAAACCACTTCTTATTCTTTACTACGAGATTCCAGTTGTCATTGAGCTTACACTTAGATCCAGATGACAGACTGTAATCATCTCATGCCCTGAAATAGTCACCGCTCTGCAGTCAGGGTACATCAGTCCATGCTTGGCTGCATCGCAGGATATCCACCTGCGGGCACAAGTGTGTCATTTGTAGAGACTCTAGCTGCGGAGACACTTATCTGAGGCATCAGTCCATGCCCTGATCTCACCGAAAGTAGTCAGGAAGCAAACTTCTGTATCTGTATCCTGACTTTCCTGGATGTCTACACACACGTATAATGGTGCCCAACCTATAAAAATCCCATCAGCAGAACGATAAATGTAGATGGCGTCTTACGGAATAAAGCAGCTTTGCCGGTTTGCGGCTCCTCTGGACGGTACTTTTAGCATTCTATGTGGCTGATAAATAGCTGTATACACTGTATAGTGTCCAAGTGCCTGCCCATGTATAGAGGCTAATGGATAGGAAGCCCATAAATAGCATGTCACACTCGTAACACTGCCAGAAGTGTTCATAGATGGAATATTATCTGCTCTTAAAGGGGAACTCCTGTCCTGTCCTATAAAAAAAAATATTATTATATGAACAAAAGTATGTGGACACCTACAGGAGCTTTTATGACATCTCATTCTACAGCCGAAGACTTTAATATGGAGTTGGCCAATGGCTTCCACTCTTCTGGGAAAACTTTCTACAAGATTTTGGGGTGTCTGTGAATTTTTTTTGCCATTCATCCAGAAGAGCAATTGTGAGGTCTGACACTGATGTTGGGGGAGAGGTCCGGGCTCACAATCTCTGTTCTAGTTCATCCCAGAGGTGTTGGATGGGGTTAAGGTCAGGCCTCCGTGCGCTCAGTCAAGTTCTTCCCACCAAACTCCCCCAACCAACCAGCTACCCAACTATGTCTTTATGGACCTTGTGCACTGGGGCGCAGTCATGCTGGAGCAGAAAAGGGCCAAACCCCAAACTGTTCCCAAAAAGTTGGAAGCTACAATTCTCCAAAATGTCTTGGTATCCGGAAGTATTACGATTTCCCATCACTGGAACTAAGGAACCGACCCCTGAAAAACACCCCCATGGTATTATCCTCCTCCACCAAACTTTACAGCTGGCACAATGCAGTCAGGCCGGTAACGTTCTCCTGGCGTTCACCAAACCCAGACTCCTCCATCAGACTGCCAGGTCAGTCTACAGAACACGTTTTCTCTGCCCCAGAGTCCAGACACCACTCCATCAGACGCTTGGCATTGTGCTTGGTGATGTGAGGCTGGCATGCAGTTGAAGCTCCCGGGCACAGTTTTTGTGCGGATGTTAATACCAGAGGTTTGTACTCTGCAGTTATTGAGTCAGCAGAGCGTTGGCGACTTTCACTATGCACCTCCTCACTCGGCGACCCTACTCAGTAACTTTACGTGGTCTCCACTTCGTACCTGAGTTGCTGTGGTTTTTTCTAGAAACAGCGATACTCTTGTCAATGGGTTGTATTTGATAGTGAAAAGTGAAAGAGAATGAGCTGCAATACCAGGCACGGCACGTGGACAAGAATGGCGCTGTTCCTCAAACAAAAATAGACCCATTTTTCTAATTCCTTGAGAATCGCTTTAAATTAATTTTCCACAGGGCAACATGTGCATTTTTTATGGCACAACTATATTCCATTTAGCACCTAAGCAAGTGGCTTATATGAGTAATGTAGTGTCTAAATGCCCACATAGTGCGAATGACTCTTGCATATCGGAAAGCAGAAGGACTTATGGCAGTTAGAGAAAGAGAGGTCTGTGCCAGGACCATCACCAATATGCTTTAGCGACTTTTCTTTAAGTGCCAGATTACAGATGTATTTGTCATTGCATGCTATAATGTTTTTTTATGTCAAATATGATGGAACTATCGATGAAGACTCCAAAAGGAGCCTCTGATGACCGTGTGAACAAAACATGAAAAGATAAAATTCTGGATTCCCACAGCCGCCACTAGGGGGAGCTTACTGCATACTGTCCTATAATTTAGTTCAGTTTATTACAGTAAGCTCCCTCTGGTGGTGGCTTTATGTATATGCAGTGGATTTGTAGCTCTGCATCATATTAAAGGAGTCCAGACCCCTATAAAGATATATTAACAAATTAGACAAACAACCTAAACAACAACCTCACACCAAAAGTGGCGTGTACTGGGGTATATTAACAAATTAGACCACAGAATATAAAACCTATTAAGGTTATAAAAATCAAACAGAAAAAAACCTAAATAGTTTTCAAGGGTGGACATTCTCTTTAAAGCTAATATATAATTTTTTTCTTTGATAATCTGGCAGCCATAATGTACCGTTATTGCCATCTAACAGGAAATGTACTATACATTCTGCACATTGGTTTGCAGGTCTCGTATGATTGACATGATCAGATATAAGGGTATATTGCAGATGTAGCAGTTGATGCCCGGATGAGTTTCTTACCTGAAATTCTGGTCAGAGCCAGAAGATAGACTGGTAGCACAAACTCCTCATGTCAGATGCCACTCTAGTTCATGGCACGTACATGTCACCGTGGGCTCTGATTTCTTTGATTTATCAAATAACATTTGATAAGCAATTACCTGCCCCAGTTTCTGCTCCAATGGAACCTGAAGACCTCGTATTACTTAAAGGGACCCTAGACCTATAGTCTACCATTTGCTGTGCAGTTCAGTTACAATAATTTGTTCTCTGTTGTCAACCATTTTATGCAGGAGAGAGGCTGCCTTTAGTGTTCTTCAGTGGGGTTACCCTGAATCGCATGAGCAGATGGTCTCACTTTTCTAAGCTGCCACGTTTAGCTTTAGCGCGCCTTTCAGACACACCTATTGATTTCGTTATCTATATAGCAGAGCTGAAATAGCCAGTCCGCCCTTAAATTGTGGCATTTAAATAAATTTGAGTTCAGTTAATACAGTAGAATTACAGAGATTATATGGTGGCATCACAGTGGAAATTGACACATTCAGCTCTGCTACATCTGTATATACTATATAGTAAATACTGTACTATATTATGCTGACTGAATACTGTGTTGAATAATTTCGTAATCTATCTGAATAGCAGTCGCAGATTTTTTTTCTGATACAGAGTTCCAAATCCCCTGCATAGACATTAATTTAAAGCATAACATGCTGAGTACCTGCTACCACCAATAGGGGGAACTTACTGCATACTACATAGGAATCAATAATAAAACAGTATGCGGTAAGCTCTTAAGCGCCCTCTAGTGGTGGTAGCAGGTAGCCAGCATGTTATCTTTGAATCATTGTCTTGGTAGGGGGTGTGGAGCACAGTATAAAAAAACAAAGCTCCAACTGCTATAAAGGCATAAGAAATGATTCAGCGGATCCCCACTGATCAGAAGAATGATGAGGCCGCGTAATACTTACGGTTGTTACAAAAAGCAGGCCCGTCTCTACCAGGCACACTTTGTATTAAACAAAATGCCTGTGTAACACTTCATTTGGATGAGGATGTATTCAGACGTTGCTGTTGAGGTGCAATCGAAACCGCATTAAAAATCCACATGCCGTTATATGGCATTTTTTGATGCGTTACGTTTTTACGGCGAAACCGCATCGAAAACCGCAACAAATTGTGCTAAAACCGAATGCATTTATTTTTTTAATGCGGGTTCATCTGCACCTCAACCTTAACGTCTGAATACAGCCTTATTCCGTGATGCGGCTGTTACCGATCGTACGTATCAGCAGGCGCCCATTAACCCCCATGTATTTAGCGTATACTTATGAGGCTCTCCTGATAATAATAAAAAAAAATTCCAAATCTGCCAACCCCTTAAAGCCAATTCTATACTCCGCCACTAACTACTATAACACTGCCCCCTATAGATAAGAATATGAGAAGACAAGAAAATTCTCAATTGTTATGGAAATTAACTGTTACATTTACTTCATGGAAGTTTCGCTTTCAAAGTTATTTTCTAGAATTAGAGAGATGTAAAAGACGAATCACCGGTGAGAATGTATCCATCATTTACCTCTTGTCACAATGTTTGCCCCTAGTGCCCGCTATTCTAATTGTAGAATAGTTTGTCAACATGTAATCAGTAGTGGTTAATAATGTGGCATTGATGTGTTGGTAGCCGTGTCTGGAGCATCAATCATGCAGCGAGAGCCGGGGAGGTTTCTGTCACGTCCCTAAACCCTGGGGTCTGCCGGCACAACTTTCTGCCAGTCTTCACTGTGCGCCAGTCCTGTCAGATATGCTTTTCTGTTACTGTATGTAGTACAAGGGAAATACAACTAAATTAAAATAATATTCGAGTTCCTATACACTACCATAAATATTACGCGTATGGCGGCACTCGTGGAATAGTGACGGTTAGTATAGTAAGATGTACACTAATAATAACATAGAATTTGTAATTAATGACTGTTCCTTTAAGAGGGTTGTCCCCCTGAAATTCACCAATAAATCCAAGTCTATTTAGCCGTCTTTTAGTTATAGAACCGCTGTTACGTGTGTCTTCATCCATTTTTGCCATAAAAATCTGACTACATGTGCAGAGATCCATCCCCCGCTATAGAAAAACCGGGCTGACAACTCCTATGGGAGCAATAATAGCAGCTATAGAGGTTGTCAGCGCACTTTTCCAAGCTCCTGAATGGCAAATCTGCCTCAGAATGCAGCTCTAGAGAGAGAGAGGATGTAACGCTGCATAACTAGACAGGTTTGATATTCTGACCAGCTTTGTAATTGAATAGAATTTGCAATAACTTACAGAAGAGGAAGATTTAAAGTGAATCGCCACTATTTATCACTATGTCATCTTTAGGTCCCACATTATGTGCTCAATCATTTCTTATTTTATCTTTATTGCAGTCGGAGCTCCGTTTTTCTTATACAGAAAATCCCCAGCATAAGTATAGTTGATAAAATTCTGTCTGCCTGCATCCACCAGTAGAGGGAGCTAACTGTATACTGTTTTCCTTAAATTGACACTAACTTTTCAAACAACTTATGCTAATCTAAGGCTTAGTTCACACAGAGCTTTTTGAAGCGGAAACCGTGCCAAAATCGCCTTTCAATGGGAGGCATAGGCTCTTTCTTCAGGCGTTTCCGTCTCTGACCTACCATTGACATCAACGGGAGGCAGAGAAAGCTGATTTCGCAGGTTTTTTTTGGCCTGCGGTGCTCAATGGCCGCAGCCGAAAAACGCCACAAAAAACAACAGTGCAGAAAGGTCAAAATCTGCCTCAAAATTCCTTCAGGAGTTTTGAGCCAGGTTTTTCTGCCTGCAAAAACACTCAGTGTGAACATATCCTAATAGTATACCTGATATCGATCATCTTTGTAATTTACTTACAGTTAAAGAGGCTCTGTCACCAGATTTTGCAACCCCTATCTCCTATTGCAGCAGATCGGCGCTGCAATGTAGATTACAGTAACGTTTTTATTTTTAAAAAACGAGCATTTTTGGCCAAGTTATGACCATTTTTGTAGTTATGCAAATGAGGCTTGCAAAAGTCCAAGTGGGCGTGTTTAATGTAAAAGTCCAAGTGGGCGTGTATTATGTGCGTACATCGGGGCGTGTTTACTACTTTTACTAGCTGGGCGCTCTGACGAGAAGTATCATCCGCTTCTCTTCAGAACGCCCAGCTTCTGGCAGATCACGCTGTGACGTCACTCACAGGTCCTGCATCGTGTCAGACGAGCGAGGACACATCGGCACCAGAGGCTTCAGTTGATTCTGCAGCAGCATCGGCGTTAGCAGGTAAGTCGATGTAGCTACTTACCTGCAAACGCTGATGCTGCTGCAGAATCATCTGTAGCCTCTGGTGTCGATGTGTCCTCGCTCGTCTGACACGATGCAGGACCTGTGAGTGACGTCACAGCGTGATCTGCCAGAAGCTGGGCGTTCTGAAGAGAAGTGGATGATACTTCTAGTCAGAACGCCCAGCTAGTAAAAGTATTAAAAACGCCCCGATGTACGCACATAATACACGCCCACTTGGACTTTTACTTTTAAACACGCCCACTTGGACTTTTGCAAGCCTCATTAGCATAAATACAAAAATGGTCATAACTTGGCCAAAAATGCTCGTTTTTTAAAAATAAAAACGTTACTGTAATCTACATTGCAGCGCCGATCTGCTGCAATAGCAGATAGGGGTTGCAAAATCTGGTGACAGAGCCTCTTTAAAATATAGTTGTTTTATCCATGCAAATTCTGTGTGAAGTTACTGTCACTAGGTGTAGGTGGGGGGGGGGGTGTTTATTCACTGCCTTCCTATACAAGTCTAGGGAGATGAGAGTGGGAGCAGAGTGAGGAGACACAGACACACTTCCCATAGAAGTCTAGGGTGAGGGGAGGAGGAAGCATGAGCAAAGTAAGAGAGGGGCAGAGAGACATATAGACACTGCTACAGCTTCTAGTTAGTATTGTATATAACCCCAGTGCTGGATTCTCAGCTACACTGCTCATTGCTGTTGTATGTGGATGTATGTACAGTGCATGTGTGTGTATGTATGTATGTATGTATGTATGTGTGTGTGTGTATATATATATATATATATATATATATATATATACATACACACTGTATATCATGATAGATATACTTTGTATACGTATGTTAGATATTTTTATTTATGTTGGTATAAATTTTCTGTTTTGTATGTAATATTTTACTATCTTTCTTTCCCTCTTAGCCTTTACGGTAGACACATGCAAGCAAACCCAGAGCCCCCAAAGAAGAACAATGACAAGTCTAAGAAAATCAGCCGCAAGCCTCTGGCAGCAAAGAATAAATAGATTATCGATAGGTGCTCGACTTTCACACCCGATCCCTGCATGCGCCTAATTATTTCTATTTATTTCATGAAATATAACGTCAGGGAAAAAGCAGGAAGAGTCTAAGGCCTCTATAGTATTGACCTTGTTTGCCTCTGATATTCTGCTGGAGACGACGTGTTATTAGCCATGCATTCAGAACGGTTACTCCTATATACTGTCTATGCATTCACCGGCATTAACCCTTTCTGCTCACCATCGTCTATACACAATAAAGATATTCATGCTATTAATGTATGTAAATCCACCTGCTAATTTTGTAACCTTTCTATTATCTTTCTATTATTATTATGGTTTTTTTATACATATTTTTTCCCCCAGATTATTTTATAGCATCTAAGTGCCCATTGCTGTCATTTTCTTGTAGAACTATGGAGGGAAATTTTTCAAAACCAGTGCATGGGAAAAGTGGAGAAGTCTCCCATCACAACCAATCAGATTCCAGCTCTTATTTTTCAGAAGACTTTTGGAAAATGAAAGGCGCAACTTAATTGGTTGCTGTGGGCAACTGCTTCTCTTTTCCTTTGCGCTGATTTGAATAATCTCCCCCAATATATCCATGTATTTGACCTATAACCTGCCTATATCATTTCACATGGGTAATAAAAACCAAACATATGACACCAAGGTTTTATTTTATTTTTAGTATATTTTTTTGTATTAACAAATAATTTCTTTTTGGAAAATGATGACTTTGCGGTGCTCCTGTTTAAAGAAAAAAAAAAAAAGAAAATATGTATATATATAAACATAAAATAAATAATATTGTTTGCAGAAATTATTGTACGTTTTTTTAAACTAATGTCCGTGGATATGATTTTGTCATGTTCTCCTGCACTCCTTCTAATATACACACTGACAGATGTGCCCTCTCTTACTTAAGGCCCTATTACACCGGGCGATTTTGGCCGGTGCAGCGAGCGCCAATTAACGAGACAGCTCGTTAATCGGCGCTCGTTTGCTGCTGTCACACAGAGCTATGGATGGGACGAGCACTCGTTACTCCGATCGCTCGTCCCCATACATTATTATCATGTCGGCGGGCTTTTTACACAAGGGGATGTGCTGCCGACAACGATAATATTTCACTTTTTTAAAACGATACGACCAGCAGATGATCATCTGCTGATCGCTGCCTTGTTTACACAGGGCAATTACTGGCAACGAGCGTTCTATGAACGATCGTTTGCCCGATAATTGCCCAGTGTAAAACCCCCTTTACTCTTGAAATCTGATATCATTTAAGATGTATGGCATGAGATGTTAAAGAAACATGTAAAAAAAAAAAAAAACGGATGGCCGACAGATGACATTTATTGTCCATTTGTTGCCCCTAGACTGTTGAAAGAAGTATATGTTTAACGTATACATTTTTTTACTACATGGCCGTGACGGATGTCATGCCTCGGCCATCCGTCGCCTATAGACTCCTATGTTAATAAAGTATATGTTTAACGTATACAGTTTTTTAATTGGTATCATGATAAACTGTAGAACGCAATGTAGTTCAAGAAAAAGTGTGGACACGTGTAAAGGTGGTTTTACACAGGCTACTCACCTGTGTTTATACCAAATATTCACCAGCGTTTACACCATTAAACGAGCGCCAATCGACAATACAACATGTCGATCGGCGCTGGTTTGCTCCATTCAAACGGCGCAATGATCGTTAGTATGGGGATGAACACTACGATCACTCGTCCCCATGCATTTCCATCATGTCAGCAGCACGTTCTTTTGGCCGTAAAAGATGCGATCAGCCGATAAACTAACGCGTGCTCATTCATTGGCTGATCTTTGCCCAGTTTACACTTTTTCTCATTCAAATATTTACCTGTGTAAAAGGGAAAAACCTGATTTTATTTGTAGGTCCAAAATCCTGTGCCAATTAATATTCCAGTATATCTTAACAGGGACGGAACTCTGTTTTTCTTCTAAGGAGCCCAAAATCCTGTTTATAGCCATATAGTTGAATGATAAACTTATGGGTGGCTGAAGGCACCACTAGGGGGAGCTAACTACATATGGATTTATTGCTTTCAATAGGAACCATATAGATTAAGCTCCTAAACTTCCTCTAGTGGTGGCTGCAGCTCCATAATTTTATCACATACAGAAAGTCTTCAGAACGGTTCACTTTTTTTCCCCATCACTCAATTCCCCTTAATGACAAAGTGAAACATTTCTCTAGATAGAGGCACAGATCTTGAGAAGGGGACAAAAAGAATTCTGCTGCACTGAATATTCCCAAGAGCACCGTGGCCTCCATAATTCTTAAATGGAAGAAGTTTGGAACAACCAGAGCTGGCCACCCCACCAAACTAAGTAATCGGGGGAGAAGGGCCTTGGTAAGAGAGGTGACCAAGATCCAAATGGTCACTCTGACCTGTGTGTAGATGGGAGAAACTTCCAGAACGTCATCCATCACTACAGCACTCCACTAATCTGGGCTTCATGGCCGAGTGGCCAAAAAGAAGCCTCTCCTCAGTAAAAGACATGTGAGAGCCCGCCTGGAGTTTGCAAAAGAACACCTAAAGGACTCTCCTACTGTGAGAAACAAGATTGAACTTTTTGGCCTTAATTCTAAGCATCATGTCTGGAGGAAACCAGTCACCGTTCATCACCTGCCCAATACCATCCCTACAGTGAAGCATGGTGGCAGTATCGTGCTGCGGGGGTGTTTTTCAGCGGCTGGGACAGGGAGACTGGTCAGGGATGAGGGAAAGATGAATGGAGCAAAGTACAGAGTTATTCTTAATGAAAACCTGATCCAGAGTGCTCTGGACCTCAGACTGGGCAGAAGGTTCACCTTCCAACAAGACAATGACAGTAAGCACACAGCCGAGATAACAAAGGAGTGACTTAGGGACAACTCTGTGAATGTCCTTGAGTGTCTCTGCCAGAGCCCTGACTTGAACCCAATTGAACATCTCTGGAAAGACCTGAAAATGTCTGTCCACCGACGTCACCATCCGACCTGAAAATGTCTGTCCACCGATTATCCCCATCCAACCTGACGAAGAATGGCAGAAATTTCCCAAATCCAGGTGTGCAAACCTTGTGGCATCATACCCAAGAAGACTGGAGCCCGTTATCAAACCTTGTGACTTCAGGCCCAAGAAGACTGGAGGCTGTTATCAAACCTTGTGGCATCATACCCATGAAAACTGGAGGCTGTTATCAAACCTTGTGGCATCATACCCAAGAAGACTGGAGGCTTTTACCAAACCTTGTGGCATCAGACCCAAGAAGACTGGAGGCTGTTATCAAAACTTGTGGTATCATACCCAAGAAGACTGGAGGCTATTATCAAACCTTGTGGCATCAGACCCAAGAAGACTGGAGGCTGTTATCAAACCTTGTGGCATCAGACCCAAGAAGACTGGAGGCTGTTATCAAACCTTGTGGCATCAGACCCAAGAAGACTGGAGGCGGTTACCAAACCTTGTGGCATCAGACCCAAGAAGACTGGATGCTGTTATCAAACCTTGTGGCATCAGACCCAAGAAGACTGGAGTCTATTATCAAACCTTGTGGCATCAGACCCAAGAAGACTGGAGGCTGTTATCAAACCTTGTGGCATCAGACCCAAGAAGACTGGAGGCGGTTACCAAACCTTGTGGCATCAGACCCAAGAAGACTGGAGGCTGTTATCAAACCTTGGGGCATCATACCCAAGAAGACTGGAGGCTGTTATCAAACCTTGTGGCATCAGACCCAAGAAGACTGGAGGCTTTTACCAAACCTTGTGGCATCAGACCCAAGAAGACTGGAGGCTGTTATCAAAACTTGTGGTATCATACCCAAGAAAACTGGAGGCTGTTATCAAACCTTGTGGCATCATACCCAAGAAGACTGGAGGCTTTTACCAAACCTTGTGGCATCAGACCCAAGAAGACTGGAGGCTGTTATCAAAACTTGTGGTATCATACCCAAGAAGACTGGAGGCTATTATCAAACCTTGTGGCATCAGACCCAAGAAGACTGGAGGCTGTTATCAAACCTTGTGGCATCAGACCCAAGAAGACTGGAGGCTGTTATCAAACCTTGTGGCATCAGACCCAAGAAGACTGGAGGCGGTTACCAAACCTTGTGGCATCAGACCCAAGAAGACTGGAGGCTGTTACCAAACCTTGTGGCATCATATCCAAGAAGACTGGAGGCTGTTATGAAACCTTGTGGCATCAGACCCAAGAAGACTGGAGGCTGTTATCAAACCCAAGAAGACTGGAGGCTATTATCAAACCTTGTGGCATCAGACCCAAGAAGACTGGAGGCTGTTATCAAACCTTGTGGCATCAGACCCAAGAAGACTGGAGGCTGTTATCAAACCTTGTGGCATCAGACCCAAGAAGACTGGAGGCTGTTATCAAACCTTGTGGCATCATACCCAAGAAGACTGGAGGCTTTTACCAAACCTTGTGGCATCAGACCCAAGAAGACTGGAGGCTGTTATCAAAACTTGTGGTATCATACCCAAGAAGACTGGAGGCTATTATCAAACCTTGTGGCATCAGACCCAAGAAGACTGGAGGCTGTTATCAAACCTTGTGGCATCAGACCCAAGAAGACTGGAGGCTGTTATCAAACCTTGTGGCATCAGACCCAAGAAGACTGGAGGCGGTTACCAAACCTTGTGGCATCAGACCCAAGAAGACTGGAGGCTGTTACCAAACCTTGTGGCATCATATCCAAGAAGACTGGAGGCTGTTATGAAACCTTGTGGCATCAGACCCAAGAAGACTGGAGGCTGTTATCAAACCCAAGAAGACTGGAGGCTATTATCAAACCTTGTGGCATCAGACCCAAGAAGACTGGAGGCTGTTATCAAACCTTGTGGCATCAGACCCAAGAAGACTGGAGGCTGTTATCAAACCCAAGAAAACTGGAGGCTGTTATCAAACCTTGTGGCATCAGACCTAAGAAGACTAGAGGCTGTTATCAAACCTTGTGGCATCAGACCCAAGAAGACTGGAGGCTGTTATCAAACCTTGTGGCATCAGACCTAAGAAGACTAGAGGCGTTATCAAACCTTGCGGCATCAGACCCAAGAAGACTGGAGGCTGTTATCAAACCTTGTGGCATCAGACCCAAGAAGACTGGAGGCTGTTATCAAAACTTGTGGTATCATACCCAAGAAAACTGGAGGCTGTTATCAAACCTTGTGGCATCATACCCAAGAAGACTGGAGGCTTTTACCAAACCTTGTGGCATCAGACCCAAGAAGACTGGAGGCTGTTATCAAAACTTGTGGTATCATACCCAAGAAGACTGGAGGCTATTATCAAACCTTGTGGCATCAGACCCAAGAAGACTGGAGGCTGTTATCAAACCTTGTGGCATCAGACCCAAGAAGACTGGAGGCTGTTATCAAACCTTGTGGCATCAGACCCAAGAAGACTGGAGGCGGTTACCAAACCTTGTGGCATCAGACCCAAGAAGACTGGAGGCTGTTACCAAACCTTGTGGCATCATATCCAAGAAGACTGGAGGCTGTTATGAAACCTTGTGGCATCAGACCCAAGAAGACTGGAGGCTGTTATCAAACCCAAGAAGACTGGAGGCTATTATCAAACCTTGTGGCATCAGACCCAAGAAGACTGGAGGCTGTTATCAAACCTTGTGGCATCAGACCCAAGAAGACTGGAGGCTGTTATCAAACCTTGTGGCATCAGACACAAGAAGACTGGAGGCTGTTATCAAACCTTGTGGCATCATACCCAAGAAGACTGGAGGCTGTTATCAAACCTTGTGGCATCAGACCCAAGAAGACTGGAGGCTGTTATCAAACCTTGTGGCATCATACCCAAGAAGACTGGAGGCTTTTACCAAACCTTGTGGCATCAGACCCAAGAAGACTGGAGGCTGTTATCAAAACTTGTGGTATCATACCCAAGAAGACTGGAGGCTATTATCAAACCTTGTGGCATCAGACCCAAGAAGACTGGAGGCTGTTATGAAACCTTGTGGCATCAGACCCAAGAAGACTGGAGGCTGTTATCAAACCCAAGAAGACTGGAGGCTATTATCAAACCTTGTGGCATCAGACCCAAGAAGACTGGAGGCTGTTATCAAACCTTGTGGCATCAGACCCAAGAAGACTGGAGGCTGTTATCAAACCCAAGAAAACTGGAGGCTGTTATCAAACCTTGTGGCATCAGACCTAAGAAGACTAGAGGCTGTTATCAAACCTTGTGGCATCAGACCCAAGAAGACTGGAGGCTGTTATCAAACCTTGTGGCATCAGACCTAAGAAGACTAGAGGCGTTATCAAACCTTGCGGCATCAGACCCAAGAAGACTGGAGGCTGTTATCAAACCTTGTGGCATCAGACCCAAGAAGACTGGAGGCTGTTATTGTTACCAAATGTGCTTCAACTAAGTGCTGAGTAAAGGGTCTGAATACTTATGTCAATGTAATATTTTAGTTTTTCCTTTTCAATAAATTTGCAAAGAACTAACATTCTGTTTTCACTTTGTCATTATGGGGTATTGAGTGCAGAATGATGGGGAAAAACTTGATTTTTTTTTTTATTGTCTTGCAAGGCCTCAACGTAACAAAATGTGAAAAAATGTAAAGGGTCTGAAGACTTTCTGAATGCATTGTACATCTATCTCCATGTGAAGGGTAGCAAAATATTTGGAGCTCTGTAACAGAAAACGAAGCTCTGAAATGTATCCGTACAAATTTTTGGATCTAGTTTGTTTTAATACATTAAAAAAATCCACTGCTAAAATCTTTTTAAAATGTTCAGTAACTTTGTAAATACTTTATTGAATTTTTCTGAATCTTTTTTGGACAGAACCAGTAAAATAATGAACCTGAGATCCGCATCCACCAGAGCACAATTAAGGTTAGGAAAGAGTCTGTTCATTTACAGTGCGTCTAAGAAAAGCTTTGACGATAGATAAACCTGTAGTGGGGGGGGGGGGGGGGTGATCTAGAATATCTCATTACAAACCTAAAGTGCATTAACAGTAAACATCAGCCGGAAAATCCTGTCAGGGTATGAGAAATGATGTCAAAATATGTCAGGAGCTTTGCAGAAGGGAAGAAAGGAGAAGAAATGAATAAGAGAAGAAGAACAACGAAAAAAGAAAAGGTGCAGATGGGAGAAGGGAAAGATTCGTTATTTTTGCCTTTTCTTCTCCGTTCATGTCTAAAGCTAAATTCAGAATTCTGCATCTTTCCCGTTACCATGAAGCAGCAGTGTATTAAGGGAACTCTGAGGGTACGGCCACACGGAGCGGCCCTGACACGGTCGCAACGCGGCCAACAACCACGCCGGCACTATGTAGGAGCGGCTGTCAAATACCTCGTTAAGGGGTATTCCGGTTAAATATAGCCGAGTGCAGTGTTTGACTTTTTCCGGCACTGCCATAGAGAATGAATAGGGGGTAACTTGTTGTAATTTGCAAAATCGTGCGGCCATAAAGGGTTTATTTTGCAGATAAAGGGACGGTTTACCCGCGTTATCGTGCGGCCACTAACGGGTTGTTTGACAGCCGCACCGAACATGGTGCCGGCGCAGTTGTTAGCCGCGTTGCGACCGTGTCAGGGCCACTCTGTGGGGCCTTACCCTAACTGTTAGGGTCGGTTCACACTGAATTTTGTGGCCCTGATTTCGACGCGGAATCCGCTCAAAAAAACGGCCAAGAAACGCTGTCGTTTCAGAGCGTTTTTTTCACTGCATTTTTTTACCCGCGGACCTTACATTATCTTTATTGGTCGCGAGCAAATAACACAGAAAATACATGCAGTTCAAAATCTGCCTCAAAATTCCTGAATTCTGAGGCAATTTTATTTCTGCCTGCAAAAAAAACTGTGTGAACAGGGCCTAAAACAGTTAGGCCCTGTTCACACAGAGTTTTTTGGTGCTGTTTTTGACGCGGAAACAACGTCGGAAACCGCGCCAAAAAACGGCCAATAATGGCTCCCCTTTGAATTCAATGGGAGATGGAGGCATTTTTTTCCCGTGAGCCAAAAATATTTGCGGGAAAAAGACGCGTCATGCCCTTTCTTCAGACGTTTCCATCTCTGACCTCCCATTGACATCAATGGGAAGCAGAGAAAGCGTTTTTCGCTGCCTTTTTTGCCCGCGGCGCTCAATGGCCGCTGACGAAAAACGTGGCAGAAAACGCAGCAAGTGTTCTGCCGGCAGAATTTTGAGGCAGATTTTTCTGCGTGCAAAAAACTCTGTTTTAACAGGGCCTAAGGCTATGTTCACACGGAGTATTTTGGGGGAGGAATATCTGCCTCAAAATTCAGTTTGGAACTTTGAGGCAGATATTCCTCTCCCTGCACGCCGATTTTCGCGGCAATTATCGCGCCGTTTTTCGCCCGCGGCCATTGAGCGCCGCGGGCATAAAACAGCGCGAAATACGCTTTCTCTGCCTCCCATTGAAGTCAATGGGAGGTCGGAGGCGGAAGCGCCCGAAGATAGGGCATGTCGCTTCTTTTTCCCGCGAGGCAGTTTTACTGCTCGCGGGAAAAAGACGCCGACGCCTCCCATTGAAATCAATGGGAGGCGTTCTCGGGCCGTTTCTGCCGAGTTTTGTGACGCGGTTTCCGCGTCAAAAAACTCGGCAAAATACCCCGTGTGAACATAGCCTAATAGGTTACACGGAAGCAGTGACCAGACCCTTTACGTCAACTGTGTAATCCAATACAGAACATGGTAAAAATAAAAAATAAACTCTGTGTGAACTAGGCCTTAAAGGGCAGCTGTTGGGTCAAGTGTTTGGCAAAGGGGTGGAGCTAAACTGTTGTCTGTTTCTTAGGGCAACCAGTAGAATTTTGAAAGCACTAATGTATATGAATGGAGCAAACCTGAAATAACTCAATCAGTAAGGGAAAATAAAGTAAACAAAAGTTGCATTGTTGGGTTAAACTTTAAATATATTAAAACCCAGTGGTATATGTCTTAATTATTGTTTCATTTTGTTTTTATTAGTATGTTATAAAATTATTAATTATTAGTATTGCTCCAATGTGTCTAAAATAAAATAGTCCTCATTAAAAATCTACTCCCTTTGTTTGTCTCCATGGTAACAGACAACAAGCAAACCCTGTGTAGTCTGATCCTGCAGTCATACTCCTTTTCATCTTTCATTTACTTCTTGATAACCTGCTGAATGTAAGTTAGCAAGACGTAGGGGACAGATAGAAGGGAGAATGACTGCAGGATCACAATACACAGGATTTGCAGTCTGTAACTATGGAGAACCATAGGTCTGCATAGGAGCTGTATACACAAAACGGTAGGAGATTAGACTATTTGCAAAATTGCTTTATTTATTTTTATTTTTTTTAGATACACTGGAGAAATAAACAATTCAGGTTGCAAATAACATAGCCTTTTTACCTAAAGGGCCTGGAAAAATCAGCTCTGTTTTTTTTTAAGTAGTTTTACACCACACATGTTTTTTTACGGGTTTTTTGCTGCGATTTTAGATGCGTTTTTTTCCTATTTCTTCAAGAGACAAAAAGAAATTCCGCGCGCGTTTTTTGCAGAAAACGCGTAAAAAAAATGTGTCCAAAAACTCGTTTATTTCCGTTTCCCATTGCTTTCAATGGGGTTTTTGAGGCGGAAAACGCCTCATTATGGGGCATGTCGCTTCTTTTGCTCGCGGTAAAAAAAACGCCTCCACCTCCCATTGAAATCAATGGGAGTTAATTTCGGCCGCTTTTAGCCTAGGTTGTTTCCGCGGCAAAAAAACCTCAGTGTGAACAGGGCCAAACATAGAAGATAAAGGTACATAGCATCTACAATATACAATCCTCCCCTACATCAACTCCTATTCAAGGGGTGTATAACGTCTCGGACACAGTGCCCACTAGCCGGTTAAGGACTGCCCACTGCATATATATGGTGCGGATTTAAGCTTGCTGCCCAAGAGATTGGGCAGCGGAATGTTGGATGCCCGGCAGTCAGAGATTACCAGGCACCCTGGATAGAAGCGGTTTTCACTGATTTTGTCTTCTCTGTAATCACATACACAGCATTTAAGGAGCGCTGTGTGTATAATAGGAGCAAACATTTATTAAATAAAAATTACCCTTAAAATACCCCGCCCCCAAAAAAAAAATGCCCCGCCACCAATCATTGTCGTAATGTTAGCCCTGGCCCAATTATCTTAAAATAGACATTTACAGTAGACAAAGACGATCACAAATGGAAAGTCTATTTTTGGGTAACTATATTTTAACTAATATTAGTGGTAATAATATAAACAAGCAACATTTTTTACAATTTTTTTCAAACTTTAAGGCTAAAAATGTTAACTCCAACAATTTGATTGACTGCATCAAAAACTCGTCAATCTGTGTGCGATCTATTGCGTCGTTCATTGTGATTATATTGGTTAATGAATAGAATGACAGAACTACAGTGAAGACTGACACTTACACACGCATAGTGATAGGAACCAAAGAGGGCTAGGGGAATATATCTGTACATATCAGTAAAGACGTATGTGTCATTCAGGGTCTGTAGAAAGCTGAGTGATTCCCCAAGAGAACTTGGAAATGGCTGTGTAGAACATTTAGAGGCATTTCCCGGGACGACAGCTTTTATTTCCAGATATTTTTTGTAGTGCGAGATGATCTTTAAAATACAAAAGGTTCAATAATAAAACCCAGAGCATTGTGTGCGGTCTTGTTCGGCAGTATTGTTACTGTGATAATAATGGAGTATGTTCTTGGATTCAAATGGAAATCTTGAGATCCTCATTAATTTTCACCTCGGCCCAACTGCATTAAATAAAGGATTGACGTTTTGTGTCTGTAAAGCGATCACTAATGATAATCGCACCAAAAATAAATCCTTTTTGTCACCTGGATAGAAATAAAAGTTGTTTTATATGGAAAATGGTTATAACATGCATAAAATTTCCATGTATACAATGCGGGGCGTTAATAGAGGTCATGCTGTGAGAGATGGAGCCGACACATGCAAATAAGACGGGTGTGATCACTTATCCTGAAAGAGGAAGATGATGTTTCCTTACAAAGAGACCTGAGATGCAGTGAAAAAAAAAATCCCATTACTCACCTGTTTTATATCTTGCTGCTCCAGGGCCGGTGCATCCGTATTCCTCTGCCAGTCTTTGCTTGTATGCCAGTAGCGGTCACATGCCAGTACTAAGTAAGTAAAAAAAATCTGTCCTAATTTGAAAAAAATTCTTCCACCACTAGAGGGAGCTTAGTGCATACTGTTTGTACATTGAACTCAATAATAACACAATATGCAGTAAGCTCCCCCTAGTGGTGACTGCAGGTAGCCAGAATATTATCATTTAAAGGGGTTTCCCCTTCTTGGACATTCATGGCATGTCCACAGGATATGCCATAAATGTCCGATAAATTCGAGTCCCACATCTGCGACCTGCATCTATCTCTAGAACGGGGCACCCTGACCCCCGTCCTAACTTTTTCCGCTGTCAAGGGATTGTGCAGGATTAGAGAAACATTGCTGCAGTCTTCAAAAAACAGTGCCACACCTGTGCATAAGGTTGTGTGTGATATTGCAGCTCAGCCCCTTCACTTCAACGGAGCTGAACTGCAATGCCACACACACCCTGTAGACAAGTGTGGCGCTGTTTCTGGAGAAAAAAAAAGTTATCATTTTCTAATCCTGTACAAATCCATCAATTTTGCTCTTAGGAACCCGCTACCTTTTGAGGTCACATAATTGTTCATTTATTTTTGTTATTTATTTTTTTCTTCAGATCAGACCTTTTGCAGAATATAAATCTCACAACGCTCCTCGTTACTCTAGTCTAGGTGATGGCTTTCATGATGCATACATTTACAATTACCAGGTAAAAGAACTGTTTGTGCGCACAGAATATAGAGAGGATTGCAGATCTTCCATTATATTACCATAGTGTTACAATATCGCACTGTTCCCTGAGTTTCATAGCAGATATCAAACCGCCTGTACAAACAGTCTTACTTCATTTCCTGTCGGGGTATTTATTGGTCAGTTGTATAAATATGCTATATGTTCATAAATAACTAAGTGATGAGACCCTGCGGATCAGATACCTTTCAGCCCAATGAATAATGGTGCATAAAAGTGTCTATTTCCTTTGTGTATAAGTAACCCCCCCCCCCCCCCCCGCCCGGTATGACGTTCAGAAGACCCAGAAGAGCATATGGAAAGGGATTGTCATATGAAGACAACCCCATGAATACAAGATCTGTAAAACCCATCTCCATTTGCTATACAACATCTCCGATAGCAAATGCCTTAGTTTGTTCCTGCATCTTTTCCCACTGAACTTGCTTGTCGTCCTGAAGATACATGATGTCTTGTATTGGCTTCTCACGCTTCATGTCATCTAGGGAGAGTTGCCCAAAATAATTCTGTGTAGCATGGAGAGGAAGTCTATTGAATAGAAGTGAGAACATCCTATGACTAATTCAGTATTCATTTATCTACATGTACTGAAATGGTGGTCACCCAGACAGAAAAACAAGGATTCACAGAGTACACTCAAGGCCCTTTTACACTGGCCAATTTTTGGGCAAGTGATAGTTCACAGAACGCTCCTTCCCGATAATTGCTGAACGCTCCTTCCCGATAATTGTAGAATGCTCCTTCCCGATAATTGCAGAACGCTCCTTCCCGATAATTGCTGAACGCTCCTTCCCGATAATTGTAGAATGCTCCTTCCCAATAATTGCAGAACGCTCCTTCCCGATAATTGCAGAACGCTCCTTCCCAATAATTGCAGAACGCTCCTTCCCGATAATTGCAAAACATTCCTTCCCGATAATTGCTGAACGCTCCTTCCCGATAATTGTAGAATGCTCCTTCCCGATAATTGCAGAACGCTCCTTCCCGATAATTGCTGAACGCTCCTTCATGATAATTGTAGAATGCTCCTTCCCAATAATTGCAGAACGCTCCTTCCCGATAATTGCAGAACGCTCCTTCCCGATAATTGCAAAACATTCCTTCCCGATAATTGCAGAACGCTCCTTCCCGATAATTGCCCTGTGTAAACAGCGCAACGGATGAGCAGGTGACCGAGCAAACGCCTGTTCATCATCTGATCGTGTCGTTTTACATGTTCAAAATATTATTGTTGCCGGCAGCATGTCTCCCTGTGTAAAGAGGGAGACGCGCTTCCAACTCGATAGAAATATATGGGGACTAGCAATGGGAGTAACGAGCGCTCGTCCCCATGCTAGTTCTTTGTGAAAAGAGCAAACGGACGCCGAACGACGAGCTGTCTGGTTGATCGGCGCTTGTTGCACCGGCCGGTGTAAAGGTACCTTTATGATGACCTGCAAGAAAATAATTGAACACAGCTTTTGCAGGGGTGATACTAAATAAAATTTTTGAATACAGTTGCTGTGGTAGATTTGGACTTTATTTTAAGTTAGTTCAATTAAGACATTCGAAGAGAGTCCACTATTATTCATAGAAATTTTAGAGGAAGCCAAATTAGGAAGAAGTGACATCTTCCTTCACTTCTAGCAGCCAGTTGTTCCCCTTTTCCTGCCTCCAGACTCTCTGTAAATGTTCAGAAACCTCCTCACTCCTTAAAAATTCAGTCTAGTGTAAAAAAGTAAATGGAACACAGGGAGGAGGGGGATGCAGCTGCAGAAACAAAAGACCCTAGAAGAAGAGTGGTTAACCCCCTGTTAAAGGGACTATCTGGTTCCTTAAAACTGAAGACCTATATTAGATCAGTGAAGGTTTGACTCTTGGCACCTCCGCGGATCAACTGTTTGAAGGGGCCACAGCACTCCAGAGATCATGGCGTCCCTTTCATTGTTTACCAGGCACGTCGCCTAGAGTTGGACCCCCATCGATCTAATATTGATGGCTTAGCCTAATGATATGATGATCAATTTTAAAGAACTGGATAACCCCTGTTTTGCCTATCTGTAGTACACTTTTTTTGTATTTGTACATTTTTGCATTCATCTATTGTTTTATATCACAGTCTACACCGCCACGGTACATGATGGTGCTGTATAATATTCCATGTATACACACACGCATCCATTAATCAATGATTTTTATAGATTCTGATTGAATATGAAGATTGTGTTTTTACACAGACACCCAGTTGTTAGTGTTTTATATGGTTTTATGTTTTTATATGGATTACATGTCCTGCATTCTGCAATAAAGACATTAAATTAAGAAAAGCGAAACACAACAGCGTTGTGTATCAGTGATTTATGTTGTGTGCATACCAGATACAATTACCTATTAAGGGCGGCAGAAGTGTCATTGAACAATAGCCTTTATAGATCCAGAGATCAATCACTTCACATTCAATACATCCTCGTCACTTGCTATATTTCAACCTTCCCGTTAAGCAATTAACCTTTCGCCGCTGCAAGACCTATAATACAATAAATTGGCAGCTCCCCCAGATTTTACGGGAGAAGTTCATTCAATGGCATTTGAGGAGGGTGTAAGATGTGGCTGAGCTGTGTTGAGTAGTGTCTTGTTTTCCTCATGTTTTGATTTGATGTCAATTTAATAATTTTATATAAATGTAACGTTTATAAGGAAAAAAATGGGAATTCATCACATAAGAAACATTCTACCTGTTTACATGACCTATTTTCAGCCGTTTTTCAAGCCGTAGACGCCCCGAAAAATGGCTAAAAATGCCGAAGCTGAACGCCTCCAAACATCTGCCCATTGATTTCAATGGGAAAAACAGCGTCCCGTTCCCACGGCCGTGTAAAAAAACGCCTCGTTAAAAGAAGAGCATGACACTTCTTGAGCCGTTTTTGTAGCGGTTTTTCATTGAAAACAGCTCCAAAAACAGCAGTAAAAAACGCCAGTTGCTTAAAAAAACGGCTGAAAATCAGAGGCTGTTTTCCCTTGAAAACAGCTCCGTATTTTCAGCCGTTTTTTGTTAAGCGTGTAAACATAGCCTCATAGATTTTTTTTATATAGGGGGCAGTATTACAGGAATCACTATTGGTATATTAAAGGGGGATTCCCAGGACTACACATTGATGACCTATCTTAAAGAGGACCTGTCACCTCTCCTTACTTGTCTGCTTTTGTAAATACTTGCATTCCTCATGAAATAACAATTCTGGATCTTCTTTCCTTAGAACTCTGCATTGCACTGTTCCTCTGTTAGGGTATGTGCACACACACAGGGAGATGTGCTGCCGGCAATGATAATATTTTGTGCTGCATAAACAATTCAATCAACCGATGAACGAGCGTTTGCTCGTTCATTGGCTGATAATTGCCCTGTTTACATAGGGCAATGATTGGGAACGAGCGTTCATATGATCGCTCGTTTGCCTGAACACTGGCCCGTGTAAAAGAGCCTTAGGATAAGGCCACACAAAGCGGCCCATAAACGGTAGTGGCGCGGCCAACAACCGCGCCGGTGCCGTGCTTGGCGCGGCTGTCAAACACCCTGTTAGTGGCCACACGTTAATGCGGGTAAAACGGCCCTTTATCTGCAAAATTGTGCGCCCATTAATTAATACACCCTTTATGGCCACACGATTTTGCAGGTAAAAGGCCGTTTTACCGAACATGGTGCCGGCCCGGTTATGGCCTCGTTGCGACCGTGTCAGGGCCGTTCCGTGTGGCCTTACTGGTGAGCACCCAACAGGGATTGTATTAATCCTTACTGGTCTCGGCATTGTAACAATGAATCATTGAAGACAAGAGCAATATCTTATTTAAGTCAAGGACCTGCTTATAGCGGCCGAAGTCCCAGCTTAAGTCTCTTCATTATTGGATCTTATCTACAGCATTGACTGTTAGTTTTTCAAGTTGTCAATAAGGAGACTCGGTGAATTGACCTCACTGAGTATATGGAAAGAGATCATTAATGAAATGTGCACGGTGCAGGAGGGGAGATCTTTCTGCAGCATTGATCTAGATGTGGATATTGTCATTCTGTCTCAGGGATTTGCCAATTAAATGCAGCACTAAATGGCGCTCACTGTCCTGGTAACAATTAACAAGCAAGTAACACAAATACGTTTTACATATATTGTGTATCTTCACATATATGGGTAGTAATAGCAGTAGTAGTAACATAAGTGCAGTAAAATTCCTTTAAAGAGGACCTGCCACTAGGTCATATAAGTTGAACTCTTTTTTTCCTGGACCTCCTCGTTCCAGAGATATGACCCACTGTTGTGTTGGCTGCCTACTTGCTCATTTGCTGTAGTTAGTTAAAGGGGTGGAGCTAGCTTCCCTGCCTCTGATGCTGACAAATCAGCACAAGGCAGCTTGAGGGTAGTACACACCCTGTTGGCTAACTACAGAAAATTAGCATATAGGGAGCCAACACAACAGCGGGTCATATCTCTGGAACGAGGAGGTCCAGGAAAAAAAGAAAAACTGCGCTGGAATCAGGGAGACAGTGTTATTCAGGTCAGTTAACCAGTTAAATCTATATGATTTTGTGACAGGTCCTCTTTAATCTGGCATTAACAGCATCTGATTGGTGCCAGATTATCAGATATTCTGGATTATGGGATGGTTATAGAAAAGTAATATCTCACTTATTAGGGTATTTTCACACACTACAGTAAAAACGGCTGTAAAATATGGAGCCGTTTTCAAGGGTAAATAGCCTCTGATTTTCAGCCGTTTTTAAAGCATAAAACATTTTTTGATGCGATTTTTTGAGCCGTTTTTGGAACTGTTTTTATATTGACACAATGGGAAACGGCTCAAGAAGTGACATGCTACTCCTTTTTACGGGGCGTTTTTTTACACACCATTTTTTCCCATTGAAATCATTGGTCAGATGTTTGTAGGTGTTCAGCTTCCGTTTTTCAGGCTTTTTTTAGGGGTTTACACCCCGAAAAATGCCTGAAAACACTGCGTGTGAACATACCCTAAGGCCCTATGCACACGACCGTATTTTTTCCCTCCCATAAATACTGGCCGTAAATACGGGTCCGTTGTCATCTGTATTCCACCCGTATTTACGGACCTGTAAAAAAATGGGGGCTGGAAATGATGTCACAATCATGTCCAAACCCCTTAAAAGGGTCACATGATCACTCAGACGCCATTTTCTCTGCTTCTCTTTATTCAAAAATTGAAATCCCCTGACGTCACCTAGCAACGCTCCCGTAATTACGGGTGCACACACGTAGCCACTTCTATGGGCCTGCCCGTGCTGTTTTTATGGCCTGAAATAGGATATGTTTTATATTTTTATAAGGGCTCCATGCACACGACCGTAAAAACGCCCGTAATTACAGGCCCACGGCCACGGGTACCTTCCTGTTTGCGTACGAGACAGTGCCCGGGCCGTTGAAAAATATAGAACATGTCCTATTTCAGGCCGTAATTACGGCACGGGCAGGCCCATAGAAGTCTATGAGGCTCCCGTAATTATGGGTGGCTACGTGTGTGCACCCGTAATTACGGGAGCGTTGCTAGGCGACGTCAGGGGATTTAAATTTTTGAATAA